>NC_133329.1:79132747-79361505 GCF_042186555.1 Aquarana catesbeiana | reverse complement strand
ACATGTAACAAACATGCATAAAATACATTACATGCACATATAATCTGCTAGGGAAATGGTTGTTGAAATGACTGATCTCTTTAAACTAGGCTTTTCGCCTCTCATAAAGACATTGACGTCAGCAGGCAGATGGACTGTAACCAGCAGCATAAATCCAAAACAGTACATTGGTTCACAACCAATACTTGGGCCCTTGGTAGCCATTTTGTTCCACTGAGATCTATTTGGGTCTGGTACAGGTTGCTGCCTAGCAACTACAACACAAGCTGCACAACACGGCTATAATTGCCGGCTCGCTCATTGGGCATCAAGATACACCAAGACCTTGCCCCTAATAACGGGCCGTAGGCGCAAGACTTAACCCCTTGTTGACAAGTTTCCTCATCTAAACAGAATTTATGGCCAACAAGCCAGTCATTCCTCAGAAATGAACCCCCCCCCCCCCCCCCCGGCACTCACAGGCGGTTAAAATCTGCCGTGTAGCTGAGCCCATAAGCAAACCTGTATGTTTATCTCATGGACTGTTTGCAGTCACTCAGCAGCTAATTACAGAGCGAGCCGGAGCGTAAGATGACAGCGCCCATTTATATTCCTAGTCAGGCAGTTGCCCAAATTGCTCTATTAAGGTTAATTGAAGCAGAATGTGATCTGATACATTGCCAAGCTCGCAGTTAACCCTTCCTGAGGCTAAAGAAAAATAATGTTGTTATGGCCGTATTGCCAAACAGGCAGGCAGCGGCTTAATTAGGTTTTGGCATGAGTTATGACATGTGAGAGAACACATAGGCCTGCCAATGCTGACCGTTCCTCCGGAAAATGCTGATGGCCAGTCTGTCATGATGATCCACTTTCTCAAATTGTTTGAGTCATTGATCCTGAACAACTATTCAGTTAGTGAGTCAGATACCTAAAGCCTACATCCAGCTATCTTCAAACCCTGCAAAACGCCACTCCCTAAGCCCCCCTTTGAAATCTTTAAAACCCCCAAAATCACTATATACCCTTTTCCTTGTCTGTAGATGCCACAGGTCCTTCTATTTCTTCTTTGGCGGCGACGGCCTCTCCTCCTGGACTTAGTAGAGCTAATATAATGATGTTTAAGCACTGCTCAGTCCAGAACTATTGTGAGCCTTGGCTACATGATGAAAAGTCCTAAGGGGGCAGGTATATGACAGTCTTGGCCCACCAGAAGTGTGGTTGGATGGCGCCGGCCATTAAGTATGAGCTCAGGTCTACTGGTTGAATGCTGGCCAGCAGCGATGAGTTCAGGCTGGTTTTGATAAGAGCCACTTCCAGCTCTCTTCATAACCACCAACCCCTACCCACTAATCACCCCTTGAATATTTAAACACCAAAAAAACCTTAAATACCCTTATCTTTGATGGTTGATGTCACAGGTCCTTCTTCGACTTAGCAGAAGGTAGTGGTCCCTCTTCTTGGACTTAATGGAGCTAACATAATGACATTTAAGCACCGCTCAGTCCAGAAGTATTGTGAACCCAAGCTACATGATGACAAGCTCCATGGGGGGGGGGGTTCATGACAGCCTGGGCCAACAGGAAGTGGGTTGGATGATGATGGTCAGGTAAGGATGATAGGGCTGGTAAGGATGAGCTCAGGTCTTCTGGCTGAATGATGGCCAGCAAGGCTGAGCACAGGCTGGTTCGGACATGAATCACTCCAGCTTTCTTCATAACCACCAATCCCTACCCCCTAAGCCCCCCTGGAATCTTTTAAAACCTTATATATATACCCTTATCCTTGTCTATTAGCAGAGGGTGGTGGTCCTTCTTCTTGGACATAGTGGAACTAACATAAGGGAGCCCAAACTACAAGATGACAAACCCACAGGGGGCAGATCTTCGACAGCCTGGGCCTACAGTAAATGGTTTGTATGACACAGGCAATTAAGGATGAGCTTGGGTCTTCTGGTTGAATGATAGGAGAGGGAAGAGCTCAGGCGGGATCAGAGACAAGCCCGAACCCACCTAAGTTATCCAATCGGGAAGCTGTTAAAGCTGACAGCCAGTCATAGGTGTCAGAGGCATTCCCTGCACTGCAGCCACACATATGCAAGGGATGCACATATTTGCAGCTGTGGGGTGGGGAATGCCTCTGCTGCCTATGATTGACAGTCAGTTTTGAAGGCTCCGTGGTGGAATATCTTAGGTTGGTTTGCACTCATGTCCGAACATGCCTAAGTTTAAAACTAACCGTCCTTCAACCAGAAGACCCGCAGTGGCAGAATGGTGGGGACCTTTCGCTGAGGATAATACTGGGTTAGGCCTACGTTCACACCTGAGCAATTTGTCATGAGTATCCAGAAGTTTGACAATGCTCAACAATAAGATTTACATTATATTCTAAGGGACCTGTTCACATCTGAGCGATGTGCCGTTGCTTTTTGTGCCAAAGAAATACAGGTGCTTCCTTTGGGATAGGATCACACATTCTTGACCCCACAGATTTCAACTGTATCCTGCTTTCCATTGGCATAATTAAAAATGCTTACACCTAAAATGTGTGAAAATACATATGAAAACATGCATAAACATTTTTCCAAAATGCCTAAAGAAGGCAACTCTCAAATGTAAAGGGGGAGTTTTGCTGCAAGGACTTTTTTTCCTTTTTAACTTGGCCATAGCTATTCGTTTTAGAATTTGTCATAGAAGCTGGAGTTCAGCTTTAAAGATCTGAAGCCAGAGGATTAGGATAACAGCCAAGTGGATAGCATTTCCAGAAGGAGGTTAGCAAGGGCAGTCCCCATATTTCTTGCATGACTGGTTTTCTTTGAGATGCAATGGTAACGTGGAAAACAAGCTTTGTTGAGATCAATGAAAGGTAGCAATGAATATATCAGCAGTTGAACTATAAAGCAGAACAGATACATCCTGGAATTGATTTGCCCATTAACCATCTATCTTTGAAGACTGCGCAGCAGCCATCTAGCCCATGTACTTTTCTGTAGTATGGTTCCTCAGCTATACTGATTGACCTTTGTTCACTAACTGACTACATGACTATCCCTTATATGAACGATGAAGCACTTGGCTTTATATGTGCACCATGTTATATTAACCACTTCAGCCCCGGAAGGATTTACCCCCTTCCTGACCAGAGCATTTTTTCGATTTGGCACTGCGTCGCTTTAGCTGACAATTGCGCGGTCGTACGACATTGTACACAAACATGTTTTTCCCCTCAAATAGAGCTTTCTTTTGGTAGTATTTAATCACCTCTACGGTTTTTATTTTTTGTACTATAAAAAAAAGAAGAGAGACAATTTTGAAAAAAAAGCAATATTCTTTACTTTTTGCTACAATAAATATTCCCAAAAAGTATATAAAAAAAAATTTCTTTCTCTTTTGGTAAAAAAAAAAAATCCCAATAAGTGTATATTGATTGGTTTGCTCAAAGGTTATAGCGTCTACAAAACAGTGGATAGATTTATGGCATTTTTATTATAATTATTTTTTTACTAGTAGTGGCGGCGATCTGCGATTTTTATCGTGACTGCGACATTGTGGCGGACAGATCGGACACTTTTGACACAATTTTGGGACCACTGACATTTATATAGCGATCAGAGCTAAAAATAGCCACTGATTACTGTATAAATGTCACTGGCAGGGAAGGGGTTAAACATTAGGGGTCGATCAAGGGGTTAAATGTGTTCCCTCAGCGTGTTCTAACTGTAGGGGGGATGGGCTCACTAGAACATGACAGATCACTGCTCCCGATCACTGGGAGCAGTAGATCCCTGTCATGTTGCTAGGCAGAACAGGGAAATGCCTTGTTTACATAGGTACATCCCGTTCCGCCTCTCTTCCTTGCAATTGTGGGCCGTCGGTGAACATCGAGTCCGTGGGACCCATGGGCACGCTCCCGCGGCGTGCGCGCGCCCGCTAGGCGGGAAATACGGAAGGACATACGGGAACACCCTTTAGCACACCCGTGCCATTCTGCCAACGTAAATTGGCATGTGCCAAGTGGTTAAAGAGCTAAGAGTGGACAGCTGACTATCAAAACTATCTATATGACCAAACGTTTGTGGACCACCTACAAATGATTGAGTTCAGGTGTTTCCAACAAAGGGTACTGTTAATGCTGCAGCATTTGAAAAAAATTCAGAAAATGGTGCCCTTTCAGCTTTGGGGTAATAGTTTGAAGACATGACGGCACCCCTGTGCACAAAGCCAGCTACATAAAAAAATGACTTGATGAGTTTGGTATGGAGGACCTTGCGTGACCTGCACAGAGTCCCAACCTCAACCCTACTGAATGAATGGAGAGCTAATAGCAAGTCAGGTCTTCACAGTCAACATCAGTGCCTGACCTCACAAATGTTCCTTTTGGCTTAATGGGCACATATTGCTACAGTTTCCTAAATCTTATGGGAATACTTCCCAGGAGTGCGGAGGCTGTTACAGCAACAAAGTGGAGTGGGGGGCAGCTCCATATTAACCTTCATAGTTTGGGATAACATGTCTAACAAGCTCATATACCACATATACCATATGTAGCACCCTCCTAGTACATACCTCCCAACATTTTGAAATGGAAATGAGGGACACCTACTAGCAAAGGTATGTATGCATAGGGCACGCCCCCTGTCACACCCCCTTTAAGGAGAATTAACCAAAAAAAGGTTAATTAAATCCACAAGTGCTTTTTTTTTACCACTACTATTCCTTTATATTGGCTTTAAAAAAATACAAATGCAGCCATTTAGAATTTGGATGAAAGGTTTACCACTGGGAAACACTTTTTGAAAGATAAAAAGTGCATTTTATATACAACTATATAGATCAGACCAAAATGAGGGACAAATGAGGAGAAATGAGGGACAGAGGGACATTGCTCCAAATCAGGGACAGTCCCTCGAAAGCAGGGACAGTTGGGAGCTATGCTAGTATAGGATACTAGGCAAGTTTAGTTTTTGGCTTGCTCTGTAATCAGAGGAGCAGTGATCATTTGCCTTGGTCTGCTCGTGGGTTCATGGGCTGAGAGTTTGATTGCTTTCCCCTGCCTCTGGGAGAACCTTCCTGCAATTAGGGCAAGAAATTCAAATGAGTGGCCTGAATTTTTGCCATGCTTTGGACAATCCCTGGGGGGGGGTGGGGGGTTGGGTCTGCAAGCAAGAAATCTTAAAAAGACAAATCCTAGACCATTTATTGGAGCTGGAGTGGATGGACTGTTTGTGTGACTGGCAGCCACTGTACTGCAAAGGGAGAACCTGGCCAGTTGGCTTCTTTGGGGGTAGCGCTACATGTAGATGCAGTTGTCAGGTGTCCCCAAACATTTGCCCATGTAGTATATAAGCTAGTGGTTCAGATCTATGTAATAAGGACAGAATGTACCCATTGTTCTGTTGGTCCATCTGCTTTTAGAGTATTTGCTCATCCCTGGTCAGGGACATAAGTATATGTGATGGGTCATCGTAGCAAAACCATGAAATGGCTGATTAATCTCAATCTTGTGATTTCTCCAGTTTTACAGAATAGTAATTGTTTTTTTTACTTAGGATTCCAAACTTTATATACATCCCTTTTATTTAAATTCATTTGCAAAATGTTGACGCTAATTGCATAAATTTCTGGGTAACCAATGCTGGGCCTCTAGGCCCCATAGCAGTCACAAGGTCTACTATGACTCTAGTTACTTCCCTAGTGAAAGATTACTCCTGATTGGAGATGTCTGCACTTGCATAAACTCCTTGGAACTCTTTAAAAGCTGAAAGGGCAAAAAACCTAAAGGGTTGGTCCAATTTTTTTTAGACAGAGCCTGATGGGTTGAGTCAGATCCTGGCATCTTACAGGTCTTGGATATGCTTATGCCCTGTACACACGATGGGATTTTCCGACAACAAAATCCATGTTTTTTTTTTCCGACGGATGTTGGCTCAAACTTGTCTTGCATACACACGGTCACACAAATCAAGAACGCGGTGACGTTCAACACGTACGACGAGCCGAGATAAAGGAAGTTCAATAGCCAGTGCGGCTCTTCTGCTTGATTCCGAGCATGCGTGGAACTTTGTGCGTCGGAATTGTGTACACACGATCGGAATTTCCGACAACGGATTTTGTTGTCGGAAAATTTGAGATCCAGATCTCAAATTTTGTGTGTCAGAAATTCCGATGGAAAATGTCTGATGGAGCCTACACACGGTCGGAATTTTCGACAAGCTCCCATAGAACATTTTCCGTCAGAAAATCCGACCGTGTGTACGGGCATAAGAGTGAGATTTCTCCCATCTATAATTCCTGGTTTTGCTCCTGAAAACCTTAGAGTTTTAGGTGTTCTAGATGGATTATGGCAGAATGGAGTCCTAAACAAGGTAGCAGCTTTGCCCTCCATGCCTTCATGTGATATTTATAGAGACTGCAATAGTTTCAAAGAAGCTAACCCATTGTCCATACTGGTATGGTCCCATCACACACCATCTGTCTACAAGAGTATTTTCCTTCGTGATGGACAAGTGCATGAGTTTGGCCAGTTGTGCTACCCCCAAGTTGCAGCTTGGCCCCATAGACATTCAGTTGGCCCTAGGCTCCTGCTTAGGTTGCTATATAGATGGTCCATCTTGTGGTGTTTTGTAAGAGAAATGTAATAATCCAGCATTGAGAGTGGGACACCCATAAAGGGTTTGCAGAACCTGGAATTTAACACAGAGATCTTACCAACAGGGCCCCCAAGGAGACTGGGGGCTCTGTCTACCCAAAATGTCCATTTTGTGTAGACTGCCCCCTGAGCCATTAATTTTTTTAAGCATGACTGCAATTCTTTAAAGCCTTCTAATATCCAGCTGCTTTGATTCTCCAAGGCGCCAGAACACTTACCATATAATAAATAATACATTATAAAAATCTGCAGCTGTTCCTCTCCCATCATATGAAAAATAAACCCCCAGCGTAGATTCTGCGTTGGATACAAATCGCCTTGTTTCTCGCCTGCAATGTCCTTGGATTTTTCACTGACAGTCCGGTCTGCACAGCACGTGTCCTGCGTGTTGACGTTTGAGGATAAATGGAGGCTATTTATAAGCCGGGGACTCTGCGAAAGACAAATTAATATCAGAGGGACACATTTAGAAAATATACATTCAGCGCTTGCGAGGAAGGTTGGCGTCTTGTTTTAAATGCACATGCTCTTTCAAGGAAACAAGTTTAATTATTTAAAAAAGACGTTAAATCTACAATAAAAAAAAATTGTTATAAATAAATTGTACATGTAAAAAAATTAACCACTTATCGACCAGCCTTTGTCGTTATACGTTGGTACTTTGACGTGATTACGGGGGGTTATGGCCGAAGATAGCTGCCGTAACCCCAGTATTTTCTGAAACGGTGGGTGGTCCTCTTTCCAATAAAAGTGGTCTCCGCAGTGGATTCGCAGTAGTCAAGATGAGTTACAATACAACGCACTAATGTACTTAACGTGCATTGCAGTAATGTGCACAGTACTACGACTCACCACACCGGACAGGTGTGAATAGGCCCTTAGTGCTTTCTGTAGGCTTTAACTGCTTGCTGACAGCCTCACGTAGGAGTTGGCAGAGCGTCTCTCCTTCGCTGGATCACGTGTCTAGTACGTGATCCAGCACTTCCGGGTAGGGGGCGCACGCGTGCGTGCTGCCGGCATGCTGGCTGTGCTGTAATTAGTCACAGCACAAGCCAATCAGCGGATGCCAGCTAATGATCGACAGCCGGCTGATCAGTGAATAGGACAGAGCTCTGTGAATGTAAACAATACAAAGTTCTGTCCTGTCAGTGGGAATGCGTCGGTTTTTGTTTCCCTGCAAAGCAGGGAATAAAATTCGGCACATCCCTTAGTAAAAACAGCTCACAGTAAATGCACCCAGCACTGTTAGGCGCACATGTAACCCCTTAATTGCCCTAGATGTTAACCCCTTCCCAACCAGGCCGTAGGCTCCAGTTACTGTGATTTCGTGCCTCGCAATTAGAGCATCCCATTCATTTTAACGGGCTGCCCTTTGCAAGAAAATCACACAAAAAAAGCGTGCATGACCTTTTTATTTAAATTGTGCCGCACTGAAATGCATGGTAATTTGTTGCTCGGTTCCCAAGGTGCATTGTGGTGCCTTCAAAAATGAATGGCACCATTGCGTATGGGCAAAAGGGGTACACATTTTTTGTGCGTTGCTGGAAAACGTGTGATTTTGTGCACATTCCAGCAATGCACACTGACTAGCCTTAGGCAACACAGCTACAATGAATGCATACAGTGCCTTGGCATGTATTCATACGCCTTGAAATTTTCCACATTTTGTCATGTTACAACCAAACACATAAATGTATTTTATTGGGATTTTATGTGATAGACCAACACAAAATGGCACATAATTGTGAAGTGGAAGGAAAATGATAAATGGTTTTCAAATTTTTTTACAAATAAATATTTGAAAAGTGTGGCGTGCATTTGTATTCCGCCCCCCTGAGTCAATACTTTGTACTTTTAGGGGATGTCTCTACCAGCTTTGCACATCTAGAGAGGGACATTTTTGCCCATTCTTCTTTGCAAAATAGCTCAAGCTCTGTCAGATTGGATGGAGAGCGTCTGTGAACAGCAATTTTCAAGTCTTGCCACAGATTCTCAATTGGATTTAGATCTGAACTCAAACTGGGCCATTCTAACACATGAATATGCTTTGATCTAAACCTTTCCATTGTAGCTCTGGCTGTATATTTAGGGTCGTTGTCCTGCTGGAAGGTGAACCTCCGCCATCTCAAGTCTTTGGCAGACTCTAATGCCACGCACACATGACCGGACTTTACAGCATACTTAGACCTGTGGACCGGAGTCCGTCAGACAATTCGATCGTGTGTGGGCTCCAGCTGACTTTTTTTCCCCAAAAGTTCGATGGACCTAGAAATGAAACATGTTTCAAATCTTTTTGACGGACTCGAGTCCGGTCGAAAAGTCCGCTCGTCTGTATGCTAGTCCAACGGACAAAAACTAACCCTAGGGCAGCTATTGTCTACTGGCTATCAACTTCCTTGTTTTAGTCCGGTCGTACGTCATCACGTACAAATCCGTCGGACTTTGTTTGATCGTGTGAAGGCAAGTCCGTTCATTCGGAAAGTCCGTCGTAAAGTCTGTTGAAGAGTCCGCAGGACAAAGTCTGCCGTAAAGTCCGGTTGTGTGTACGCGGCATAACAGGTTTTCTTCTAAGATTGCCCTGTATTTGGCTCCATCCATCTTCCCATCAACTCTGACCAGCTTCCCTGTCCCTGCTGAAGAAAAGCATCCCCACAACATGATGCTGCCACCACCATGTTTCACGGTGGGGATGGTGTGTTCAGGGTGATGTGCAGTGTTTTTCACCACACATAGCGTTTTGCTTTTAGGCCAAAAAGTAACATTTTGGTCTCATCTGATCAGAGAATGTTCTTCCACATGTTTGCTGTGTCCCCCACATGGCTTCTCGCAAACTGCAAACGGGACTTCTTATGGCTTTCTTTCAACAATGACTTTCTTCTTGTCACTCTTCCATAAAGACCAGATTTGTGGAGTGTACAACTAATAGTTGTCCTGTGGACAGATTCTCCCACCTGAGCTGTGGATCTCTGCAGCTCCTCCAGAGTTACCATGGACCTCTTGGCTGCTTCTCTGATTAATGGTCTCCTTGCCCGGCCTGTCAGTTTAGGTGGACGGCCATGTCTTGGTAGATTTGCAGTTGTGCCATACTCTTTCCTTTTTCGGATGATGGATTGAACAGTGCTCTGTGAGATGTTCAAAGCTTGGGATATTTCTTTATAACCTAACCCTGCTTTAAACTTCTCCACAACTTCAACCCTGAACTGTCTGGTGTGTTCCTTGGCCTTCATGATGCTGTTTGTTCATTAAGGTTCTCTAGCAAACTTCTGAGGGCTTCACAGAACAGCTGTATTTATACTGAGATTAAATTACACACAGGTGGACTCTATTTACTAATTAAGTGACTTCTGAAGGCAATTGGTTCCACTAGGTTTTACTTAGGGGTATCAGAGTAAAGGGGGCTGACGACAAATGCACGCCACACTTTTCATATATTTATTTGTAAAATATTTTGAAAACCATTTATCCTTTTCCTTCCACTTCACAATTATGAAAAAAAATAGTTTGTCATGTTAGGACCAAAAATCCCAATAAAATACATTTACGTTTTTGGTTGTAACATGACAAAATGTGGAAAAATGCTGCATTGCGCTGTGTTGTCAAAAGTGGTGCATATCCAATTTTTTTTTTGCTGCTTTGATGCATTTTTGAGTGGGCTGCCTTAATACAATGCGTGTTGATAAACAAAAAAAAAACATTGCGATTATGCATTTTTATTAACACAATAATCCAGGACGCCCAAGGTCTGAGTAGGCCCTTAGGCTATGGGATCAAATTAACAGCCAGGAAGCTAGTATTGTTTTTTTTTTTTTTTAGACGTAGATGGCGTCCATGGCAGTTTTTCTCCATCCTCAGAACGCAGCAGAGTCTGTCCAGATTGCGTGGCATATTATATAAGGTTTTATCATGGGCTCCTCAGATTAGTGATGGGAACATTGGCTGTCAGGCAGCGCTATCACCGAGCCCCAGCCGTGCTCACACTTCCCTGGTAATCGCTCCCAGAGGACCCTGGTGTACGAAGGTAACGCCGATAACCAGGTAGATGGATGTCACAGACCCACGCAGGAGGTGAGGGTGGGGGTGGGGGGGGAAGGAGCGCCGACAGCGCTGAGTCTATTTATAGCTCCTTCCATCTCTCACGAATCCACTTTCCTTCTATTTATAGTAACAGTAAGTGGGTCCCCGCTGACAAGTCATCTTGGTTGATCTTACTCCCTTCTCATTGCTCATTCACAACCTCCTCGCAACGAGCCTCCCAACTCCATTCTTAAACCTTAAAGAGGGGCCGGGGGGGATTTCTTTTGTTTGCCATTGATTTCCTTTAACGTAGCCGGGTCAGGGCACAAAAATAGAAAAGGATCAATCCTCCCCCTTTGACCGTCCAGCAGGACCAATCTTTAGAGATGGCTTTTCATTTAACTTCAACGTTTTTTTTTTTAGTTGGGATTTCCATAAATGTAATCAATGGTTTTGTTAAATTGCCTTTGAAGGTGCGGAGGGCGCATTCTGGCGCTCTGCGTAAGAAGCGATGGAGCGTCTGTTAGAATCGCAGGGCTATTTATTCACAGAGCCCTGTGTGTGTTGGGTTTAGGCTTATGAATCATGATTATTATTATACAGGGTTTATATAGCGCCAACAGTTTACGCAGACATGATGGTAGACAGTACAAATACAATACACTTTAATAAAGTAGGAATCAGAGGACCCTGCTCCTTAGAGCTTACAATCTAAGAATTATTACACTTTTATTGAGTTGCCTGGTTTTCAGAGATTAACCGATTCAATACACTTTTACCCCCTTCCTGCCCAGGCCAATTTTCAGCTTTCAGCGTTGTCACACTTTGAATGACACTTTTGAACACTGTACCCAAATTAATCCCCCCCCCCCAAAAAAAAAAAAAAAAACGAAAAAAGAGCAAAAGTTTTGAAAAGAAACGCTTCTCTTCGTTTCTGTCAGAAAATTTTGTAAATACGGTAAGTCATTTTTCTCCTTCACTGATGTGCGCTGGTTAGGTGGCACTGATGAGGTGGCACTTATATGCAGCACTGATGAGCACTGATAGGCAGCACTGATGGGCACTGATAGGCAGCATTTATAGGCAATGATAGGCAGCACTGATGGGCGGCACTGATGAGCAGGCACTGACTTGCATCACTGATGGGCACAGATTGGCATCACTGATGGGCACAGATTGGCATCACTGATGGGCACTGTTGGGGCTGCACTAATGATCAGTGCCCTGATTATCTGTACAGTCTCCCCTGTGAGGAGATGCAGCTTATTGGCTCTCCTCTCCCCAAACTCTGTCAGTGTTAGGCGAGGAGAGACGATAAATGGCACTTCCTTGTTTGATTGGACACAGCTGATCACACGGGTAAAGAGCCGCATCGCTGTCGTTACTTTCAGTGTTTGATAGCGCATTTCCCCACGAATCACTATCGCTCAATTCTGCAGGTGATTCTTATTTACTATCGCCTTTTTTTCTCAAACAATAGGTGCTGGAACTCAACCACGACCCCCCAAAACCCCTCCCCCCAACACACACCCTCCAAATCACATCAAATAGTGGGTGTGGTCAGTTTCAATTTTACGAACAGTAGAAGGGTCTTAAAGGGGCATTAAATATCAGGATTGCATTACATACAGAGTGCAGAGTTCAGGGGGGTTACACACAGAGTGCAGAGCTGTCACTTGTAAACACAGAAACCAGACTTCTGTATTTACAAGTGATTGTGGTGAGCAGCCCTCCCCCAAGGGTCTGAGCCAGAGGTGGTGGAACTGAGTTCCACCAAGTTCCCCCTGAAAAAAAGCCCTGACTATCGCTGTTTTCTAGCTGGTCTAAAACCGCTTTTGACGTAAAGGGACACTTTTGGTTGCTATGGACAATCTCAAGTTTCCAGGCAGATAGAACAGTATATATAATATAAAACTACATGCAGGGCACTGGACAAAGCACTAGGGACAAAAGGGATGTGAAATTATTTGGTACAGTAATGTAATCTGTAAGATTACAGTGTACTGTATGTATTATGTTTTTTTCACTTTTTGAATTTGGCGCCGGGCTCCGCCCCCCCCGTGTGTCGCGACGCTCTTAGGGAACGGAGCCCGGGCATTGTGATAGATCGAGCGGAGGACACGGCCCGCACACACAGCGGAGGGGACATCGCAGGATCCTGGGGACAAGGAAACTAACTTTGCCTGGATCCTGCGATGCGATCCTGAGTGTGGCTCGGGGTTACCGCTTTTGGTAATGAAAATTTACTCCGAGCCACATACCGCCAGGGAGGTTAAACTTCTCCACAACTTTATCCCTGACCTGTCTGGTGTGTTCCTTGGCCTTCATGATGCTGTTTGTTCACTAAAGTTCTCTAACGAACCTCTGAGGGCTTCACAGAACAGCTGTATTTATACTGAGATTAAATTACACACAGGTGGACTCTATTTACTAAATAGGTGACTTCTGAAGGCAATTGGTTCCACTAGATTTAGTAAGGGGGTAGCAGAGTAAAGGGGGCTGAATACAAATGCCCCGCACACTTTTTAGATATTTATGTGTAAAGAAATTTGAAAACCATTTATCATTTTCCTTCCAGTTTACAATTATGTGCCACTTTGTGTTGGTCCATCACATACAATCCCAATAAAATACATTTCAATTTTTGGTTGTAACATGACAAAATGTGGAAAATTTCAAGGGGTATGAATACTTTTTCAAGGCACTGTATATGGTCTTTCGTATTTTTTTTTTTTATTATTATTCATTAAAGCGTATTTTTTTTCCCAAAAAAATGAGTTTGAAAAACTGCTGCGCAAATACCGTGTGGCAGGAAAAATGTCAACAATTACCATTTTATTCCCTAAGTTCTCTGCTACTCTGGGGGTAATAAGTAATTTTCTAGCAAAAAACACTGATTTAACCCATTAGAGCATGCCGGGACGTTAAAGGCTTTAGAATGCCAGGAGGCGGGGCTTAGGGTCATGATTGGCTGTCACGGCGGTCACATGATCGGCAAGCAGCGAATGAGCGCTTTCAGTTAGCTGCCAGTAACTGTGCCAAGAGTGTGCAGGGCACGTTTCTGGCACCGCTCTATCGGCGCTATTGCACGCAAATATGACTTCGCTCGGCACCAAGGCCCGGTCACCGAGAGGCCGCATATTGGCATGTGCTTGGTGCAAAGAGGTTAAACTTGTAACCAAAAGTGCCAGAAAAAGCCTGGTCTTAAAGAGGTTAGGTTGGTCTTAAAGTGGTGCTATGTGCCCGTCCTATCAGCTCCTGATCATTGCTAGGTGACAGCATGGTCACATGTACAGGACAGTAATACCAGCCATATATAGGAATGCCATATAGAGTAGGCTGACGCATTTTGCCGCATTTTCCAACACAAGGTGCATTCTTTGCTGATTTTCCTAATGACTGGGGTTCAAGGCTGCAGCATGACGCTTAACGCCTGCGCAAGGTAGCCTGCATTACCGCAACAGGCATAACCGCTGCTTTAGTATGCGAACGAGCCCAAAAAGTGATTTCTTCGATGTGTCCTAATGCTCTAGAATCCAGCTTCCAGCGCCGATCGATTTAAAGGTAACAGGACACCTTTCGCAAGGCGTTACGTCTCAGCTGGGAGCGGGCCTTGTTAGGGAATAAAACTGCCAGGCAGGATTTTCTTAGTATTGGACCTCACGCTGAGATAGTGTTGAAAATGAAACCGAGAATCCATTATAGCGGTAAGGCGGTGTTATATGTCACATTTTTAAATCAATTTTTATCGATTTTTCCACATAAACAACTACGGCTTGTGTAACAGAGCATTTCCGAATCACGTGCCGCAGACAGCCCAGGAAAAACACAGATGCGTTAACAATGGGTTCATACCAGATCTTAGGCATTATGTCATGAGTCTCCAGCAGAAATGATAACCTGAATCATAGAGATTTGCGGCTATGAGTTCCTGGTTTCCAGGAGGTCTGTGTACTTATGGACATTAGAGCAGAACTTCAGCAAGAAAAAATAAATAACCCAATAAATAAAAAAAAAAAAAAACAAAGCCAGCTTTTGCTGCAATATTCAGCTTCAATCTAGAAATTTCCTCTGCAGTATTTTTTTCTGCCACTAGATGTCTTCAGTTTGATTGGCAGCATCATTCAACCCACTTCCTCTGAGCTCAGGTCATCCCAGATAAGCCCCCAGCCCATGCTGCAGTATTCAGATTTGATCTGGAGATTTCCCTGCAGTATTTTTTCTGCCACTAGATGTCCTCAGTCTGATGGCCAGCATCATTCAACCCACTTCCTTTAAGCTCAGGTCATCCCAGACATGCCCCAGCCAATGCTGAAATATTCACCATAGATTTAGACATTTTTCTGCAGTATTTTTTCTACCACTAGATGTCTTCAGTCTGATTGGCAGCTTAATTCAACCCACTTCCTCTGAGCTCAGGTCATCCCAGATAAGCCCCCAGGCCATGCTGCAGTATTCAGCTTCGATCTGGAGATTTCCCTGCAGTATTTTTTCTGCCACTAGTTGTCCTCAGTCTGATTGGCAGCATCATTCAACCTACTTCCTCTGTGCTCAGGTCATCCCGGACGAGCCCCCAACCCATGCTGCAGTATTTAGCTTTGAACTGGAGATTTCCCTGCAGCATTTTTTCTGCCACTAGACGTCTTCAGTCTGATTGGCAGCTTAATTCAACCCACTTCCTCTGAGCTCAGGTCATCCCAGGTGAGCCCCCAGCCCATGCTGCAGTATTCAGCTTCGATCTGGAGATTTCCCTGCAGTATTTTTTTCTGCTACTAAATGTCGTCAGTCTGATTGGCAGCATCATTCAACCTACTTCCTCTGAGCTCAGGTCATCCCGGACGAGCCCCCAACCCATGCTGCAGTATTCAGCTTCGATCTGGAGATTTCCCTGCAGTATTTTTTCTGCCACTAGATGTCCTCAGTCTAATTGGGAGCTTAATTCAAGCCACTTCCTCTGAGCTCAGGTCATCCCAGGTGAGCCCCCAGCCCATGCTACAGTATTTAGCTTTGATCTGGATATTTCCCTGCAGTATTTTTTCTGCCACTAGGTGTCCTCAGTCTGATTGGCAGCGTCATTCAACCCACTTCCTCTGAGCTCAGGTCATTCTGAAGGAGCCCCCAGGCCATGGTGCAGTATTCAGCTTCGATCTGGAGATTTCCATGCAGTATTTTTTCTGCCACTAGATGGCCTCGGTCTGATGGCCAGCATCATTCAACCCACTTCCTCTGAAATCAGGTCATCCCGGATGAGCCCCCAGCCTGTGGTGCAGTATTCAGCGTTGATCTGGAGATTTCCCTGAGATTTTTTTTCTGTCACTAGATGTCCTCAGTCTGATTGGCAGCTTAATTCAACCCAATTCCTCTGAGCTCAGGTCATTCCGGATGTGCCGCAACCTATGCTGAAATATTCACCATCAATTTAGACATTTTTCTGCAGTATTTTTTCTACCTCTAGATGTCCTCAGTCTGATAGCCAGCATCATTCAACCTAGTTCCTCTGAGCTCAGGACATCCTGGATGTGCCCCCAGTCTGTGCTGAAATATTCAGCATCGACATACAGATTTACCTGCAGTATTCTTTTCTGCCACTAGATGTCCTCAGTCTGATCGCCAGCATCCATCAACCCACTTCCTCTGAGTTCAGGTCATCCAGTCTGTAAATACATTTCTAATGAGGTTTTTTAATGTGTCTCAAGATTTCAGCAGTTAAGAAACTCTTCCTTCCTATAGCCATGTTTGCCTGTCATAGAACAATGACAACCCCCATCTCTCACACTCTCACACTCTAACCTTATCCATCTCTTTTGCAGCAAGCTACCTGGATGGGCCCGGGCAGTGGTTCCCAGAATATTTTACATCTGCGAGAAGGCCTGGAATTATTACCCCTACACCGTGACAGGTAGGCCTCCTTAATGTCTGCCATATTGTGGGGCTTATAGAGAGGATGCAGTCAGGACCTAATCTATAAGTCCCTGTTCAGTCAGATAGAAAATAATATAGAAAAATGATAAAATCTAAAAATGGAAATATTGCATATCTTTATATATTGCAAACATTGCCAAGTTCTGGCCATTCAGCAGATGGTGCTGCAGTCTCCTTTTTACACATTGAGCTATTTTAACTTTTAGTTGTGCTGAAAGAAGTTAATTGGTTAAAGAACGTAAATGGGAAACCCCAATAATGGGCACAGCGGGTGTACAGACCCGAGAACTCAGCACAGAGATGGCGGGAACCCCTCAAAATGGGCACAGCAGATGTACAGACCTGGGAGCTCAGTACCTGGATGGTAGGAACCCCTCATAATGGGCACAGCAGGTGTACAGACCCAGGAACACAGCACAGGGAAGCTGGGAATGCTTCATAATGGGCACAGCAGGTTTACAGACATGGGAACTCAGTACAGGGTTGGTGGGAGCCCCTCCTAGTGGACACAGCAGGTGTACAGACCTGGGAGCTCAGTACATGGATGGTGGGAACCCCTCATAATGGACACAGCAGGTGTACAGACCCGGGAACTCAGTACATGGATGGTGGGAACCCATCATAATGGGCACAGCAGGTGTACAGACCTGTGAATTCAGTACAGGGATTTTGGGAACCCCTAATAATGTACATAAAGTAGGACATCATACCATTATGTGACAGCCCTGTGACTAGTCATTATATCTTACATATATGAATGGATAATATGTTACAAGAGTTTCACAAGCCATGAGTAACTGTTATTTGCACTTTTATTAATACAGATTTAACCCACTAACAACACGTCTTGTCTCTCTTTTTCATCTCCTGCCCTTACTTCTGCCTGAACTCTCCATGCTTCCATGTTTAATACTCCTGTACTGGTCATCCTGCTACACATCGATCTCTCTCTGCCCACCCTCCTCCTCTTCACATGGAATGTCCGGCTCCTCAGAATACACAGTAAGTTTCCTTTTTGCTTTAGAATTTCAAAACCGAAATAGATAATATAACCATCAGAAAGACCAATTCAATGAAAACATTATCATATCATTTTGCAACATTAAAGCGGAGTTAGACCCAAAAGTGGAACCTGCGCTTTAAGCACTTCTCGCCCCCTTACATGCCACTTTTGGCATGTCATTTTTTTTTTGGGGGGGGGGGGTGTGACTAGTTTTGAGTGGGACTTCCTGTCCCACTTCCCGCTTCCGAGCACGGCCCCTCCCTCTCGGCAATCTTCTGGGACACATCACAGGTCCCAGAAGATTGCCTGTCCACTCGGAGAGCGCAGTGCGACTTGCGACTGTGGGTGCCCACAGTTTCAATGGAGGTGCTGCGGAGAGGAGGAGGAGAGGAGCGAGGCTCCATGCGGCCGCATCACTGGACCGTGGGACAGGTGAGTGTCTGTTTTACACTTTTGTAGCTGCTGACTTTTAATAAATGAAAACAGGATATTACCCCCTCCATAACAGGATATTACCACCCCCCATAACAGCATATTACCCCCTCCATAACAGCATATTACCCTCTCCATAACAGGATATTACCCCCTCCATAACAGGATATTACCACCCCCCCATAACAGCATATTACCCCCTCCATAACAGCATATTACCCCCTCCATAACAGGATATTACCACCCCCCCCATAACAGCATATTACCCCCTCCATAACAGGATATTACCACCTCCATAACAGGATATTACCCCCTCCATAACAGGATATTACCACCCCCATAACAGCATATTACCCCCTCCATAACAGCATATTACCACCCTCCATAACAGGATATTACCACCCCCCATAACAGCATATTACCCCCTCCATAACAGGATATTACCCCCTCCATAACAGCATATTACCCCCTCCATAACAGCATATTACCACCCTCCATACATATTACCCCCTCCATAACAGCATATTACCACCCCCCATAACAGCATATTACCCCCTCCATAACAGAATATTACCCCCTCCATAACAGGATATTACCCCCTCCATAACAGGATATTACCCCCTCCATAACAGCATATTACCCCCTCCATAACAGGATATTACCCCCTCCATAACAGCATATTACCCCCTCCATAACAGGATATTACCCCCTCCATAACAGCATATTACCCCCTCCATAACAGGATATTACCACCCCCCCATAACAGCATATTACCCCCTCCATAACAGGATATTACCACCCCCCATAACAGGATATCCCCCCCTCCATAACAGGATATTACCACCCCCCCCCCCATAACAGGATATTACCCCCTCCATAACAGGATATTACCACCCCCCATAACAGGATATTACCCCCCCCCCCCCCATAACAGGATATTACCACCCCTCATAACAGGATATTACCACCCCTCATAACAGGATATTACCACCCCCATAACAGGATATTACCACCCCTCATAACAGGATATTACCACCCCCCCATAAGAGGATATTACCACCCCTCATAACAGGATATTACCACCCCCATAACAGGATATTACCACCCCTCATAACAGGATATTACCACCCCCCCATAAGAGGATATTACCACCCCTCATAACAGGATATTACCCCCTCCATAACAGGATATTACCACCCCCCCATAACAGGATATTGCCCCCTCCATAACAGGATATTACCACACCCATAACAGGATATTACCACCCCCCATAACAGGATATTACCACCCCCCCCCCATAAGAGGATATTACCACCCCTCATAACAGGACATTACCCCCTCCATAACAGGATATTACCACCCCTCATAACAGGATATTACCCCCTCCATAACAGGATATTACCCCTCCATAACAGGATATTACCACCCCCCCACCCACAACAGGATATTACCACCCCCCCCATAACAGGATATTACCACCCCCCCATAACAGGATATTACCACCCCTCATAACAGGATATTACCACCTCCCTGCTTTACTGTAGGAATGGTGTTATTTGGATGGTGAGCTGTATTGGATTTCCACCAGACATATCATTTGGTGTTAATGCCAAATAATTCCATTTTAGTCTCCTCTGATCATAGCACCTTTTTCCCTTTGTGGCCTCAGAATCTTCAAGGTACGTTTAAGGTGGTCAGATGAGACTAAAATTGAATTATTTGGCCTCAACACCAACAACTAGTGCTCATATTGTGGTATTTTTCTGATTGAGGTATTTCAGGGAAACACCATATTATGGCCACTAGATGGCACTTATGATTGTAGGAAATTATCATATTAGACAAAGAACTGCAATTTTTATCACAACTTTGCAAATGTTTATTATTTGATGTCTGTGTCCCATGTTACGTCATGGCTTCTAACATAAATATTTTTTTCCATAATGCAGTGCTCCTTCCTCCCAAAATTCTCCATCCACATTGAGACGAGATATTCTGATGACTGCGGTGACAATGACAGTGTAAGTTGGGCTGCTTTAAGATGTTTGTGCAAAGTCCACATTCACTTACTTTTTATTGACAGATATAAAACACACAGATGAATGCAGCTCTGTACTTATTAATGCCTGATTCAATAGACATGTGCAATTCGTTTCGTTCCGAATTAGTTTCCTAACGAATTTCGACAATTCGTTAATTTGGAAATATCTAAAGTAACGAAAAGCCGTTTACCAAATTTTTCCGAATATTTGTAAATTCGAATATTCGAAAATTCAGAAATTCGAAAATCCGAAAACCCTGAAAATGTGAAAATCTGATCTAATAATAACTTAACTATTACTAAGTATTAAATTATAGGTATTGGAATTTCCTTTTCAAATTTGGCTGTTTTTAAACGTAACGAATACGAATTAATCCACAATAACGAATGCCGCATCTAAACGAATGGAACGTAATGAATTAATAATAATAAATAACAATATTCTAAAAACGTTTTATTAGTAGTATTATTATTATTTATTATTAATTTGTTCCATTCCATTCGTTTAGATGCGGCATTCGTCATTTCGGATAATTCGTATTTTCTGATAAATTCGTATTGGTTACGTTCACTAACAGCCACATTTGAAAGGAAACTCCAATAGCTATAATTTAATAGTTAGTTATTATTAGTTAGTTATTCTTTCAAATTTTTGGATGGTCATTCTTATTTTTGGATTTTCTAATTTACAAATTTTCGAATTCTACGAATTTACTAATTTACCAATTGCGATCATAACGAAAATAAATGAATAAAACGAAAACAAACACATTTTTCGGCAGTGCACATGTCTAAAATGTATTTTTCAAATGCAAGCGATGTAAGTACCTGAATTTGTCCTGGTATCAGCCTCTTGCAGTCCCTGTACACTGTACAGCAAAGCTGGAGTGTGAGAGGAAGAAGGAGCCAATCAGTTCATGCACATGCATTGGCTCCCGCTGCTGTCAATCAAATCCATTGACGCGGGAGATGGGGGCAGGGCCGAGTCCTGCTGTCTGTGTCAATGGAGGCAGCAGCAGAACTCGTGAGCGCGCCCGCACGGGGGTCCCCCATGAAAAAACGGCTCTCTGTGGGGGCATTCGATGAAGAGGAGGAGCCAGGAGCGTTGCTGGGGGACCCCAGAAAAGGAGGATGGGGGGGGCCGCTCTGTGGAAAACCTTTACACACAGCAGGTAAGTATAACATGTTTGTTATTTAAAATAAGAAAAAAGAAAAAAAAAATAAACGAACCTTTACAATCCCTTTTAGGCATAACATGAAACATGGTGCCATTCCTTATCCCCCACCTTCAAACTGCCCCCCCCTCAACTTACTTCACTTACATTCTTCATCCAGCAACAGTCTGTATATTTTATTTAATTCAGCACAGCTGTGTGTGACTCTGCCTGCACAGCCGCCTCATCCATTCACACATCTGTAAATGGGAAGACTACAAGTCCCATGTGCCACCGTTGCACAGGGGCTCATACATCTCAATGGGACACAAATGCGGTTAGGTCCCTGCTCTCGTAGTCTATTAAATACTTCCTCCAGCCCCATAACCGAAATTCTCTATATGTGTACAGACGGGGGAATAGTTTGCAGGATAGCAATTAGATAGCAATAGTCTGCCCTGATAGTGGAAGTGATGCTCTGGAGGCTTCAATGCAGAAAAAAATGATTAAATGGACTTTTTTTTTCTGTGTGATACTTTCCCCTGTTTGAGCTTTGTTGTACAGGGACTGCAAGAGGCTGATAGCAAGTCAAATATAGGTACTTACACTGCGCTTACATTAACCACTTGCCGCCCGCCCACTGTCAAATGACGGCTGGGCGGTGCAGCTCTCCTTCTGGGTGGACGTTATATGATGGCCTCCCAGAACGACCACTCTCACGCGTCTCCGCGCTGTGTTGCTAGGACATGGCGCGACCCCATGGTGATTAAATACCACAAAAGATAGCTCTATTTGTGTGAAGGAAATGATAACAATTTCACATAGTTACAGTGTAGCATGACCGCGCAATTGTCATTCAAAGTGTGACAGCACTGAAAGCTGAAATTGGCCTGCGCAGGAAGGGGGTGTAAGTGCACTGTATTGAGGTGGTTAAAGCAGAAAAAATAAAGTAATAAATGTATTAATAACTACAGAACTGCAATAATGTGTCTCTTTTATGTCTGTCTGAAAATGAACTTATTCTGATCTTTCAGGAGTACTTTTGTTTTATTTAAAATAGTTTGAGGATGACTCCTGAAGCTTGGAGTCCGGTTTTTATTCCTGATCTGTTTTCCAATGACGGGGAACGTGGGAGAATCGTTCACCAAAACAGGAAATGACAGGAAATCTCCCCGGCAGGGACACAGACAGTGATAAAAACATGACAAGTGTCTCAACCCTTCCCCACTCCATCCAAAATAAAAATAAAGTCCTGTCTGGGGGTCAACTTTAATTATTGTTCCCCTTTTCTGTGATCCCCCCCTTCTAAAATTCCCCGAAACACGATCTAGAAGATTCTATCTGTGTGCAAAAAAAAATGTTTAAATCTTGTGGCACTGACTTAGGTGTTGTCTTGCAGATATTTAATTCGGACTCGGCAGAGGACACCCATGAGGTGATACACCTAGACATCGCATATGACGAGATCCCGGAGAGATATTACAAGAGTACCGAGGTGGGTGGCAGCAAAACAAGAGACTGTTATGGCCCATTCACACCAGCCTGGTCTGCTGCAATGCCATAAATGCACGTGCTTTAACACAGGTTATGGTAGAGCAGCCCGTGCTCTGAATGGGCTTTGGTGTTATAGTACAGCAGGTCAAAGTGCAATGGTGTTATAGTAAGGTGGGTCAAAGTGCAATGGTGTTATGGTAAGGCAGGTTGAAGTGCAATGGTGTTATAGTAAGACAAGACAAAGTGCTAGGATGTTATAGTAAGGCAGGTCAAAGTGTAATGGTGATATAGTAAGGAAGGTCAAAGTGCTAGGATGTTTTAGTAAGGCATATTAAAGTGCAATGGTGTTATAGTTAGCAGGTCACAGTGCAATTGTGTTATGGTAGGGTAGGTCAAAGTGCAATGGTGCTATGGCAGTGATGGCGAATCTTGGCACCCCAGATGTTTTGGAACTACATTTTCCAAGATGCTCAGCTACACTGCAGAGTGAGCATCATGGGAAATGTAGTTCCAAAACATCTGGGTTGCCAAGGTTAGCCATCACTGTGCTATGGTAAGGCAGGTTGAATTGCAATGGTGTTATAGTAAGGCAGGTCGAAGTGCAATGGTGTTTTAGTAAGGCAGGCTGAAGTGCAATGGTGTTTTAGTAAGGCAGGTCGAAGAGCAATGCTGTTATGGTAAGGCATGTCAAAGTGCAATGGTGTTATAGTAAGGCAGGTCAAAGTGCAATGGTGTTTTTGTAAGGTAGGTCAAAGTGCAATGGTGTTTTTGTAAGGTAGGTCAAATTGCAATGATGTTATAGTAAGGCAGGTCAAAGTATAATGGTATTATATTAAGGCAGGTCAAAGTGCAATGTTGTTGTAGAGAGATAGTTCAAAGTGCTATGATGGTGCGATTATGGGATAGTAATGTAGGTCAAAGTGCTATAATGTTATAGTAAGGCAGGTCAAAGTGCAATGATGTTATGGTAAGGCAGGTCAAAGTGCAATGGTGTCATAGTAAGGCAGGTCACAGTGCAATGGTGTTATGGTAAGGAAAGATGAAGTGCAATGGTGCTGGGCAGAAGGCAGTAACCATGATAGCCAGTCCCATATCTCACTGCATTGTAGCCAGAGAAGTAAAATGAAATTTCTAAGTTTTGTAGTGGCTTGTACTCATGTCGCCCTTTAGCTTATTAAACCATCCAGAAAACTATAATACAAGGATTCTGGGAAAAAGGCTTTATTCTGAGAAGAGTTCATTACTAGACCCGGCACCGCGCTCCTTCCCGCTATCAGCACTCCATCTTTTTCTAATTTAATTCTAATTCATATTCAGGAAATGTTCGAAGAGCGAGGCCTGCAATGTCAGGCTGACACAAAGGGACGCCTTCATTCTTCCCCTCTCTATTGCAGGATCTCAGGCATTTTGTCTCCAGCAAGACGGGCCGCGGGCCTCTTCAGGAGGGCTGGAGGTGCCAGACAAAGCCCATTATGTGCTCCTACAAATTAGTTAATGTCAAGTTCGAGGTGTGGGGCCTTCAGACTCGAGTCGAGCAATTTGTGCACAAGGTGGGTGAGGGCTTTGTTCCCATTGTGAATCCCTTGTTGCGTGACATGTAACCATGGGGTGTTTGCAAAACTCCTTTATGTGGGTCATTAAAGAGTATCCGAACCCAAGAATGAGACAATATAACATATAGATCAGCCTTTCTCAACCTTTTTTATTACAGAAGAGCCTTCAAAATAATTTTCAGTTCTGAAGGAACCCTTGCAAAAAACATCTCATTGGTGGGCAATAGAAAAATACTCCTTACATTGATGACTAGTGGGAAGAATGCCCCCTTACTGCCAGTTCACACAGGGGCGACTTGTCAGGCGACCTAGCCACCTGACAAGTCGCCTCCCGT
Source organism: Aquarana catesbeiana (assembly GCF_042186555.1). NCBI lineage: Eukaryota > Metazoa > Chordata > Amphibia > Anura > Ranidae > Aquarana > Aquarana catesbeiana. The sequence goes on along the minus strand of NC_133329.1, from coordinate 79,336,933 downwards.
TCTGTACTATGAAACCGTTCTAATATGAGCGACGCAAGTCGCTCCGACTTAGAAAAAGGTTCCTGTACTACTTTGGGGGCGACTTGCATAGACTTCTATACAGAAGTCGTTTTGCAAGTCGCCGTGGAAGTCGTGGGCAGGTCGCCTCGGTGAGGCGACCTGCAAGTCGTGCCGCCCCTGTGTGAATCGGGGCTTGCAGTGGTGGTCAGAATACCACCCTTACAGATAGCTAAAAAGATAATTGGGTTCATGAAGCTGGCTCTGCCAAGTGGTGCTAGCTCAAAACTTTACAGGAACCACCAAATGGAAGGAAAAACAGTCACGGATCAAGAACCCATAGTAACCTCTGGAAGAGCCTGAGTTAGGAATGGCTGATATCGATTATGGTGAGAAAGGACTAAAGCAAACAAAAAGTCCTTTTATTTTGGGAGAGGTGAAACATGAACACCCTGATTCAGTTGAAGGACTTTTTGTTCGTCTTATTTCCTTCTCACCATAACCTGTATGGTTGTACTGTCTCGTTGAGTCCCAACTCCATAAAAACCATAATTTTGATGATGGCCAAATAATGTTGTGAAATGTTAAAACCACTGTCAGGTGTATTGCTGTCTAAGTCCCCACTAGGAAGATCCATTTTCTCTATCTGTTCTGGTGACCATTATCACTCAGACAGAAAGTGATAGAGAAAACAAAATGTTAGAGTTGCAACCAAAACAGAGGGGAGTTTGACCAAATTTTGGTAAAAACTGGGCAATATATTGACAGCTTCAATACAGTTGATTGAAAGATTGAATTGAAATGAAATGAACATGGGAAAAAAACAACAGCAATTTTATATAAAGTGATCCAATTTATTTGTAGCGTTCAATCTGGTCTATTCTGATCCCATCTTCTTGCCATTGATCAGGACCACCATTTTACGTCTTGGACTGCTTTGTGATTTTAACAAAAAAATAGAATTGGAAGTTCAATCACATGATTGAATTGACACATGTATGGCCAGTTGTAGATGGACACAGATTTGTGTCTTGTGAAACAGCGATTCTGAAATCTTCTCCTCTGTATTATTAGGTTATTCGGGACCTGCTGATCGTCGGTCACCGGCAAGCCTTCGCATGGGTAGAAGAGTGGTATGGTAAGTGTCTCAGTAAACCATTATATCTGTGTGAGAGCGAGGCCTTTGTTTTTTTAATTAAGTACTAACTTTTTGTCTATACTGGTATTCAAACACTGTCTGTGCTTATTACAGTTGATTTTTTTTTTTTTTTAATAAAAACAAGACTAAAGCTCAACCTCAATATATCAGAATCTGTAATTTATCCCTAGATGAGTGTAAGACCCAGCAAATCGCTTGACAGGATTAAAAATGTATGCTTTATTGAAAAACCTAGAACATATAAAAACCTAACTTGTAAAACCATAATTGGCCAATTATTAAAAAACCCAATCAGAGCAGCTGTGGGAAAAATGAATTATGTATTAGGCATCGTTCCCAAAAAAGGCAACAAAATTTCATGGATGGAATCTTAGCAGGTATACAGTATCTCACAAAAGTCAGTACACCTCTCACATTTTTGTAAATATTTTATTCTATCTTTTCATGTGACAACACTGAAGAAATGACACTTTACAATGTAAAGTAGTGAGTGTACAGCTTGTATAACAATGTAAATTTGATGTCCCCTCAAAATAACTCAACACACAGCCATTAATGTTTAAACCGCTGGCAACAAAAGTGAGTACACCCCTAAGTGAAAATGTCCAAACTGGGCCCAATTAGACTTTCTCCCTCACCAGTGTCATGTGATTCATTAGTGTTACAAGGTCTGAGGTTTGAATGGGGAGCAGGTGTGTTAAATTTGGTGTTATCGCTCTCACTCTCATACTGGTCACTGGAGGTTCAACATGGCACCTCATGGCAAAGAACTCTCTGAGGAACTGAAAAAAAGAATTGTTGCTGTACATAAAGATGGCCTAGGCTATAAGAGAATTGCCAAGATTGCACACTGTATCAAATTGGTCTGCATGGCTGTTGTCCCAGAAGGAAGCCTCTTATAGAGATGATGCACAAGAAAGCCCGCAAACAGTTTCCTGAAGACAAGCAGACTAAGGACATGGATTACTGGAACCATGTCCTGTGGTCTGATGAAACCAAGACAAACCTATTTGGTTCAGATGGTGTCAAGCGTGTGTGGCGGCAACCAGGTGAGGAGTACAAAGACAAGTGTGTCTTACCTATAGTCAAGCATGGTGGTGGGAGTGTCATGGTCTGGGGCTGCATGAGTGCCACCGGCAGTGGGGAGCTACAGTTCATTGAGGGAACCATGAATGCCAACATGTACTGTGATATACTGAAGCCGAGCATGATCTCCTCCCTATGGAGACTGGACCGCAGGGCAGTATTCCAACATGATAACGACCCCAAACACATCTCCAAGACGACCACTACCTTGCTAAAGAAGCTGAGGGTAAAGGTGATGGACTGGCCAAGCATATCTCCAGACCTAAACCCTAGTGAGCCTCAAACAGAAGGTGGAGGAGTGCAAGGTCTCTAACATCCACCAGCTCTGTGATGACATCATGGAGGAGTAGAAGAGGACTCCAGTGGCAACCTGTGAAGCTCTGGTGAACTTCATATCCAAGAGGGTTAAGGCAGTGCTGGAAAATATGGTGGCCACACAAAATATTGACACTTTGGGCCCAATTTGGACATTTTCACTTAGGGCCAGTTCACACCAGATGCAGTTCCGTGCATTTTTTTCTGCACTAAAAATGCATATTATACCAAGAAGGGCTGCGCTGCTGTGATTAAGTGAATGTGGTCATAAACCATTTATATGACCATAACATATACACCTATATATGATATAAAACTAATAATGGTATTTGGAAAAGGGATGATGATAGCTAGAACACACATTAGTAACCACAAATATGTGACATATAAGATTACTTCTTATGTATATATGCAATCAAACATCAAGTATGTTGAACAAGGTCCATACAAAAACGTTCCTTTGCTGGAAAAGTCTTTCACCAGTGGAGAATGAAAGAGCATTAATAATATTGGTATAAAGTAAAACAACACTCTTCTGCTGATGTGAAGCATGCACTGTTGTCACCCTGAAGGATGTGATGATAGGGAAATTCCTCCACCAAACAAAACGATCTGCGCCTTACCAGATCTTTTGATCTCTTGTTTAAGGAGATCGCATGTGCAGGTGGCTGTGTCCCCCAGCCACTGGGTCTCTATCAATATTATGGCTCCAAGGGTCACCTCTCAGGGGGTCCGCTAGATGGTAGACTGGCACTCAGATCCCAAGAATGAAAGAAAGAGCTCCATAGCGTAATACTGACATTTATTAATAAAAAATCACAAGAAAAGCACTTACAGTGTTGTAGCTTAAAATCGCATGTGTACACAAACAATGCCGGCCGGCTCACAGCTGCTGCCCGTCGCTTCCGGGATCAGCGGTGGATGGTGGTGACGTCAGCACGTCGCTCCTCCCTTGTGTACACATGCGATTTAGGACCAACACACATGTGGACAGTGTAGAACCAGAGCAAATTATGGCAAATATGTCAGAGATCCCATGGAAAGGTGCCCATGTCATCACATGTATCCATATGTATAGATTATAGCATGGCACCTTGAATCATCCTCTGTTGGCAATTGAATCTGCATAGGAATGTTCTTCAAACTTCAAACCTCCCATTGGATAGTGCCTGTATAGTTGCAAGACCAATGTCACTTGGCAAAGCCAGCTACATCATGATACGGAAAAATAAATAAATGTGTCTGTGCTAAAGAATTATAAACAGTATAAATCAATGCAAATATCAAAGAATATAATCTAACAATAATAAGTGCTCACAATCTGTGATAAATAAATAACAAAAGTGCAACGTGCATAAAGTATTAAGAATCCAAGTGTTGACGCAGGATTGAAAGAGCACACACTCCTTCAATAAGGTGATAGGTAAAGTTCATAAAGTTCATAAATAATGAATACAAAGTGCACAAATATAGTGTCCATAATCAGTGATATCCATCATGCTCATCCAAGAAGTGCACAACAATATAGCATGCTTCAGTGCTCTCCAGTGACCCCCAAAAGCATATGCGCTCACCTCAGAGCGTGTGACACAGTACTCAAACTATGTCAAATCACGCTTGGGAGCCACTCCTGGGCTCTAAAAGGTATACCAGTGTTGATCTCCAACTTGCTCAAATAACGTCCCGATTCATAAACAAAAGAGAAGAGACTGATGAAGGTACGTATTGTTAGACCACACCTGAAATGGAGTACACACGGCCATAGCAGCCTTTTTTATTAACAAAACAACTTATTGAAATTAAAATTAACATTATTTTCACATCACCATCTGAAAAACAACATAACAGTCTTCAGCCTGTTGGTCTTTTGACAGCACTCAGAATTCCAAAACGATTCCACTTATACACTGTGGGTCCTTTTACCATAATAAGCCTCCAGCCGTGACACACCAGCTCGGAGACAACCCACTAGCCACAGAGCAACCATTACCATATTCCAGCTATCCTATTTAACTGGAATACACCAAAGGGGCACATACCACAGATGAGTACCCAACACTTCCATCCCTAAAGTATTTTCTTACACCGTCAAAAGACCAACAACCGCCACCGCCCAAAAGGGTGACACCTTACCCTTGAAGGCCCCTCCACACCCGCAATGCACGTTGAATTCCGTCCTGTAACCCCAGGGACCATAAATCCCTCCACAGATAAATGATCGCCATCCTCCTCTCAGGTACAGCCTGTTATCTGACTCCAATTCTAAATGGCGGATGGCCATGCCCCCATTCAGAATAAAAAATCGCAGCACCACTTTACAGTCATTTATGCAAGTTTTGTTGAGTCCGCCTTGTGCTAAGTCGTCCGAGCCACCATGTCGGACCACAAGACCATCATATTGGGGAAGGCTGTACGGAGCCGCAGGAAATCGAATTTGATGTCCATAATGAGCTCCCTACTGGAACGAACCCCCAGCTAGTTCCCACCAACATGGAGCACTAAAATGTCCGGTGGCCTGTCAAGGCGTGCAAAACGATGCACCTCAGGCATGGCCCTGCTCCACATCATCCCTGGTTCCCATAACCAGCGGCCACACGCCTCCCTCCTGGAAATACCCAGCTGCCTGCCATCCGGCCTAACGTGCGCTCGCCTGGCCCCCCAAAAAACATATGAGTGGCCCATGATCCAGACTAGGCGTAGCTGCACTCCATCTGAAAGAAAAGAACAAAACCACTGGATAAAACCAATCTCCCCAGGAATACTCACCCAACATAAAAAGAACCACAATATACACCTGCCGTCCATAGGACACCCCCCCCATTACCAATGATTAATCAACCAACAAATGTGGGCAAATGTAGGGATGGAATCTCCTGGAGTCCCATCTACCAATGCCTCAACCAGCCTGCACCGAGCTGTGGCCGCCCCCGATGTGAAAGGAGTGCGAGGCATACTGTTTTTCTTCCAAGCCAGCTGCCCGAAGACCCTTCCTGAAAATGGATATGAACTGAAACTTGGGCAACAGAGACCCATCCCCATGTATCAGAAACGGCCCCTCCATGACCGGGTGCATATCTATATACTCCCGCACCACCCTCACCGGAATCTGGCAGTGTAAACAGTTGCACCCACACTCCCCACCTGGTCTGTCTTGGACCTGCGCAGCAAGACTTGCAACCTGTCCCCACTACAAAACACATCCTGCACCAATATTCCCCCTCGGTATCTTCCGAGATGGGCTGACCAGCTTGCTAATCCGAAATGCCCCAAAAATGCCAGGGAAAAAGCCGTCTTGAATAAGGCAACCTTGTATTTGGATGAACATAACGAGTCCAGCCCCACAAAAATGGCCTGTAAATTACTAAAGGACACGAGCCGCCTAGCATCCCTGCGCTTATGTGACTTCCGATATCCTTTACCGCCTGACGAACCCAAAAATCTTTCGTAAAATCCACCCAGCCGTGCAACTTGAAGAAAAACGCCAAGCCTGCCAGTTTCCGCTCCAGGGCAGACACCGACACACCTTGCTCCATGTTCCTAGAAACAAAGTACAGAACCACAAGCCGTACTTCCAAATCTCCCTGCTCCACCCCAGCTAAATGCAACATCTCCAACCATTCCTGCCATACCTTGGAGTAGGCCATCCATGTAGTCTCAATCACCGACCTTCTGATCCATCCAGCGATGGGTCCAAGGCAATCTCCCACAGCCACCCGGGACAAGGGACACCCCTTTGCTCGGCCGCTGGTGCAAGTTCCCGAAACCTGTCCCACTGAAATCAAGACAAGGAAGTATTGTCTACCCCTGGGAGGTGTACAGCATACAGAAAAATGTTCAACTGAAGGCAGCGTAGCACCATATGCCGCAACAACCGTATGACAGGTTGTGACGGCGCTGAGATGCGGTTAATGACTTGAACCACTGCCATGTTGTCGCAATTCAAATGAATTTTCAAGTTTGAAACGACTCACCCCATATTTCCATAGCCAGTACTACTGGAAAAAGCTCCAGGAGCACCATGTTACTAAGGAAACCCACGTCTCCCCAGGAACTTGGCCAAGGTTCCTCACTCCAATGACCCTGGTAGAAGGCCCCATAACCTGATGACCCTGCTGCGTCCGTAAACAGCTCCAGGTCAAAATTACTCATCGGACCAGACATCCATACTGATCTTCCATTATAGTGTTCCAGAAATGTGTGCCACACCCTCAAATCCTCCCGATGTTTCTGGTTGAGACGGATAAAATGGGTAGGGGACTTAACCCCTGCTGTGGCAGCCGACAGCCGTCGGCAAAAAACCCCGCCCATGGGAATAATGCGGCATGCAAAATTAAACTTACCTAACAGGGATTGCAGCTTCCGCAACTGGATCTTGCATAGTCACAATATCACACAGATCTCCATCTTGAGGGCCAACAATTTATCCTCCGACAAACGACACTCCATGGTGTCCGAGTCGAGAACTATGCCTAAGAAACTTAGCATGGTAGTCGGGCCCTCCGTCGTGTTTGCAGCCAATGGAATACCGAACCTACCTGCAATGTGCTGCAGCGTGGACAAAAGTATCGTACACACCTTAGAAAAAGGCAGCCCCACGCAAAGGAAATCATCCAAATAATAGATGACGGAATTTACCCCCGATACATCATGGACCACCCATTCCACAAAAGAACTGAACTTCTCGAACAGAGCACAGGAAACAGAGCAGCCCATAGGCAAGCAGCGATCTACGTAAAATTTGTCCTGCCAACAGCACTCCAGCAGGCGGAAACTGTCCGGGTGGACAGGGAGTAAACGAAAAGCGGATTCAATGTCCGCTTTTGCCATCAGAGCCCCTTTCCCGTAACGGCAAACCCAGCCAACCGCCGCATCAAAAGAAGTGTACGAAACCGTACACGCCTCCGGATCTATGGCGTCGTTGACCGAACCTCCCTTCGGGAAAGACAGGTGGTGTATAAGGCAAATTTGTGCGGTTCCTTCTTAGGCATCACCCCCAGCGGTGAGATTACCAAGTGGCCTAACCGCGAACGGTCCTCCCATGGGACCCAATGCCACTTCTTTAGCCAGTTTCTCAGATACCACCCCAGGATGCCGTAATGTGGAACGCAAATTTCGCGCCATAGGTGGCACTGTAATTAATGAACATGGGATCACAAAGCCCTCCAAGAAGCTCTCCAAGAAACCCTGCAAACGCCTGCAGCCAATTGGCGAAAGTCCTCGGGATCAACCTGTACCGCCTCCTTTCCTCATCCTCCTTCTTAGTGTCTCCGGGCTTAACCCTATCTAGGTTCAATTTTACAAGCGGCAGCAGGGAGAAGATCTCTACGTACTCAACCTGTACCGCAACCTTTCCTCATCCTCCTTCTTAGTGTCATCGGTCTTAGTGTCATCGGGCTTAACCCTATCCAGGTAAAATTTTTCAAGAGGCAGCAGGGAGAAGATCTCTACGTACTGACCCTTTCAACTCTTATCCCGGACCTCCTGTTTTAAGTGTGCCCCCAACGGCCCTTCAAAACACACATAAACCTCAAACTTTGCTGCGCCGGTGATCTGCACAGCATCCACCTTTCCCAGGGCATCCTGCGACGATCTGGCCTTAGCCCCTGACTCCGCAACTGCAGCCCCTTGCATTGGTGGAGATACTACGCGTCCCATGGTAGAAGGAGCAACTGCCGTAACCAGTGGGATGGGGGGGTACCACACTGGGCCCCGTACCTGCACCGCCTGCAACTGCTCCGCTACTCGACTAGACCCATGGGGACACCTTCTGGGTTGTCCCCACACTACCCCCAACAAAGCGCTGCACTAAGTCCCGCAGCCCCCCTAACAAATCCCGTAGTTGTGCCGGACATGGCTGGTGGAACACCCACCACCTGTGGGCCGGACGCAGAGCCCGCCGCTACCCGCGGCCTGGCTCCACCTGCTACTGCCGTGCTCCCATCTGCTACCTACAACAAGCTTCCCAAAACACTGTTACCAGCACTAGCAAATAAGTTAGCAGACTTACCAGGCTGACCAGGGGTGCCCCCAACAGCTGTCGCTTCAGAATCCCCCAGTGCAGGCTGGCTCCACGATTTCTCCTCCTCTGAGCAAGACAGCTCACCCTCCAACCGTACTTCTGGCAGTTGCAGATCATCAGCTTGAAGCAGCCCAGGCGATGGGGGCCTTGCTGCCGTAGATCCGTGCCATATTTGGCTCTGCCTCCAAGCACCGGGTCTGCCCACAGAAGTGTTGTTGCGACCGCCCATATATCCCAGACCCCAGGCCATGGTCTCCGCTTTTCTGCAGCACTCCCCCCTTCTCTTTCCTAGCTGGGGTCACCTCGAGCACACCGGAGCCGCCGGCCGCATCAGTTAACGGCCCGGTAGCTGTGACATTGTCAGGGCTGGCTCAGCCCTTCCTTCTCTGAGCTGGCCGCTCAGCTGTCGGCTAATTGGCAGCTCTCATCTCTCTCCACAGTTAACCAGCTGTTGTGGATCTGCTCGTCAGTCCCGCCTACTTAAAGATCTCCAGCTCATTTCATTCCTGCCTTCGCCTTGGTCACATCACAAGAAACCATCTCCTGCGTTCCTGTTTAAAGACTGGCTTTGCTGACATCCCTTCTGGCTCCTTATCCTGCTTGTTGTTCCTCTACTTGGATCCCTGACTTCTGGCCTGGCTGATTATCCGATCTGGTTACTGAACTCTGGCGGCTTGGCTGATTACCCGATCTGGTTACTAAACTCTGCCTTGGCTGACTACCCGATCCAGTTAATGGACTCTGGCTATGCTTTGACTACGCTTACTCTATTTACCTTTTTATTTTTATTAATAAACAAGTGTGATTTTACTGTACTTCTGTCTCGGTCTGGTTCATGGTTTCTGACAGACATTGCCACTCCCTCGCCAAGACCCCCCCCCATCCCGATATGTCAGAGGGAGAGGAGTCCGCGGACTCTGGACAGTGCCGCTGGGCAGGCGGAGGCGGCATGCGCACTCTACCTGACTCCCCGCCCGCCGAGCTCCAGCTCCGATGAGGATTCCGTCCAGGACCGCCACCTGCGGAAGCCGGTGGGTGCTTCGCTGGTGGGCTGACGGCTCCCGTATGTGGCTCCTATCATGGCGCAAAGCTTGGGGGGGAGGATCTGGGTGAAAACCACTCCGGCACTCTAGACCGCGGAGCACGTGGGATGTCTCCCCCCCCCCTCGCAGCCGACCCCGATGCCTGGTCCTCCAACAGGGCTGCTACCTGGCTTTGCAGCCACTCAGGCCCCTTGGATGCTGCAGCTGGGCCAGGATCCTGTCAATGTCGGCCATTTTCTCTGTGGCTGTGACACGCAGCAGCGATAGAAACTGCCTGCTTTGTCACCTGTCCCTCCACTGATGCCTGGGAGACACCAACTCCCCCTTAAATCAACTACCACACCCCTCCCCATCCTGTTTCTCCTGGCTAATACTAACTCTCCCCATTTCTCCACTTACACTTACTTAACCCCATAGTTGCTCACCCTTATCACCCTGTCATGCCGGCCCTTCACTATCCTTTTCATTTTATTTCTCTTGCTCTAGGCCTTACTGTTTAGCTGTCTGTAAGGGTGACCACCACTGTAAGGGTTTTATTATTCCTACTGACCACCCATGAGTATGGCATTTTCCATTTCCCCCAGATTAATTGATATCAGTTAGGGTTCCCAGAGACCTAAAAATTATTTTTGGGGTTCCTCAGGAGTAAAAAAGGTTGAGAAAGGCTGCACTAGATAGTAAAGCCAGGATTCAAACAACATCTTTGGAGCTTGTGACTTTACAAGACGTGAACAATAACAGCTCCCAGAGTGCTCTTTTTAGAGTTTCAGTTTAAAGTTCTGCCAGACAATAATGTTTCATCAGATCAGAGAAAAATAACAAAAGCTGATTTCTGATTGGCCAGAACTGGTTCTTGCATTTGCTCTTGAAATAAAAAGGCATAAAAGCTGCAGGAGATAGATCAAAGACACTGGATGGCAGGAAAGAACTGCAGAACTTTGACCTGGAATGGGCAACCACAACCAAGTGGCATTTTCACAAAAGGGACAGATTTCTATGGCTAAAGAAGGTGTACCAAGCAAGAGGTGCTATAATGCATTGGTGAGCATAGTGGAGGAGACAAGGTGTGCGGGTCTAGCAGCTGAAAGGCTACACTAGCCTAGCTACTGCACCATCAATCAAAGCTCTAGGAGGGTTTGAGCGCCCCTGACCCCCCCTTATCTACGCCTCTGAAAGGTGGGCATTCCTAAAGGACATGGTTTATTGTGGCACATCTTCCAGCATTGGCATAATTTGTGGTCACGTGATATCTCAAAGCCTCAAGAAAGTCAGTGCTGGAAAACTTCTATCTCTCAAACCCTGGGATGAACAGACAGCCAATAACTCTATATACTCTCAATCTAATGCCCGACATGTGCCCCTGTCCTGCTCTGATTGATCTCTAAATGGTGAAGTGTCTTTATTTAGGGCCACCAGCCCACCATATCTTATTAATAATGGCTTATTGGGCTTGCAATGCCTACCTGCCCCATAGTCCAGTCCTCCCATTCCTGACTTTTTCTGTAGCACCAGTTTATAAGCTCCATCTCAGATACTGGCAACCCTTTTCTGATGACTGTGTAAAGCCGCGTCACAATATTTTGCTGAAGGAAATAAAACTGGAGCCTGCACCCCGGAGACCCATCTCTCCTTCTGTTTTACGTAGAATGTTTTATATTTAGCACAAATCCAACTTCCCGCAGGTACCAAGAGAATGATCAGCCTGGCAAATCAATACCACAATGATACCTTGGAGGCAGAATAAGAACATACAGTAATGTAGAGTAACTTAATAAACTTTGAGAAAACATGCGGCAGGCTTAAAACAGGGATCATAAAAAGGAAGAAAATACAAATAAATCAACGGGGCTATTTCTAGGAAAGGATGCAGACTGTGCTCAGGGTGAAATGTACTGCGGTGAGGAACAGGACACGTAGGAAGGACAAGGAATCAGAAATGTAGCTAGTGGGGGCTCAGGCATGAAGTTTGGCGGTATCAGGGGGCAAGGGAACAGTACAACTTTTCAGCCCTAAAATGGAAAAAAAGCCTAAGTCTAACTATTCTTAAAAATATTCCCTCCTCCCCCTCCTTCAACCAATCTTGCCTAACCTGTATAAAAAAAGATGGGAGCACTTACTTATTTGTGATCCTGCAGCTCTGGCTCAGCAATTGCTGTGAATTTCAGGAGCCGTGATGTCACCCAAAGACTCCCATGGCCCAGCAGTTGTCGACGATCCCTCCTCTCCCCTGCAGCCGCTGCTCACTGCCACAGGGGAGCCAGAGCTGTGGGATTACGTGACTGGAGTGGATTAAAAATATTTAAACATACAGATGTTTTTTATAATGGTCGGGCAGGATACATAAGAAGGGCGGAGGGGGGGGGGGCATTTTCAAGAATAGTTACACTCAGGCTTTTCTTACACTGTAGGCTTATTTAAAGTGTATGTCAGGAAAAATGTGAAACATATTCTGCACATTTTGGCAATACATGCACTTCTCATATATTTTAGCCCTTTAAAAACTCTGCGAGTACAGAAGTATACCCATTGATTTGTGCGAAATTTAAAATGCTCCTAAATTCCTGTTTGCATTAAAAACACAGTGGCACTGAAATCCCAACACAGTCAGGCTTTTCTGATGGGAACCCATTAGTATCTTAAACTACAAAAATACAGAAGGAAGCATCAGACAAAAAAACAGATAAAATAGTCCAAGATAATTATAAATTGTTGATAAAAAAAGTAATATGATAACAGCCAACGCGTTTCAGGGGCAACACCGCTCCCCCTTTATCAGGGCTCAGCACAGGATAAAACTTGGATGGACTCCAGTGACTTCACAGGTTTATATTAGAACCAGTACTGAACTGTCCTCAGCAACAGTTGCTGAACAGCAATAGAGGTTCCTCCATGTCCATCCAAGTTTATCTTGTGTTGAGCCCTGATGGTGTGGTGCTTCCCCGAAAATGTTTGTTGTTTTTATTTTACTTTTATTTATCAAAAAATAAAATTATCTTGGACTTTATCCAATTTTGGTCTGGCGCTTCTCTCTGTATTTGTATGGTTTAAGCTACTGTTGGGTGCCCATCAAGGGAAGCTTTACTGTGTGGGAGCCGTCTCGCCAGACCTATTGAGCTTTTTTGAAGTGTTCCTTTATCTAGCTACACTTGTAAGACTTAAGCCTAGTACACACTATCAGTTTTTTTTTTGTTAAACCCAGTGGGCTTGAAGAGCTTGGGAGGAGATCCTGTACTAACAATGCGAAGTTAGTACAGCGATCTTCCCACTAAGCAATTGTGTTCTGACAGAGGGACGGTTCTCCCACCAGAACACACCATCCAGCATTCTCAGCCATTGGCCAAGAGCGCTGATCAGATGCCGATCGGCAGACCCTTTTTGGTCATGCCCCAGCTGCTGTACACTGGGGCTGAATATCACCCGGTTTCTATTGAACCAGCTGATACCGGGCCATATTCAGCCTGTGTGTACGGAGCTTTCCGCCTCATGCACACTGAACATTTGGCCATCTCCCCTAGGCTCCTTTACTCCTGACAGCAGCATTTTGGCAATTCTCGTAAAAGATTTAATGCGTTTAGGCATGTTTGGGTGAATCAAGCGCTTGGGCGTTAGTTCATTTAATTAGCCAGACTTTCAAAGCTGAAAGTCTGAAGTTAAAGCAGATCTTGTTTGTTTCATTTCAAATCCACTGTGGTGGTGTATAGAGCCAAAAAGATTAGAATTGTGTCGATGTCCCAATATTTATGGACTGTATATTGATTTCTTTGGCAACAAAACAATGCTTATTGCCTTGACTTCCAGGAGCCTGCCCAGACAAGATGTGTAGGGAAAGGGCCCTTTTGGGAGATGTAGTTCTGGGAGCGTACCTAGCGCTCCAAGCAGCTGCCCTTCAAGAATTCAAGAATTTTACAAGTTTGTTGATGTTGTCACAGGGAGTAATACAAATTGTTTCTCAATACAGGAACAACGTTAAGCCTTGTACACATGGGTCGAATGTCGGCCGGCATCAGCTGGTTCAATAGAAACCGTTGCGTGTGTATGGCCTTCTGTCGAAAGGCTCATGAGCGAAAAAGGTCTGCCGAACGGCTCCTGATCAGAGCTTTCAGCCAATGGCTGAAAGCACTGCCCGGAGTGTTCTGGCGGGGGGGCAACACAATAGGTCAGCAGTGGAGATCGCTGTACTAACATCGGATTTTTAGTACAGTGGCTCCGCGACCTGAGCTGTACCAGGTTTAGGAGAAGCAGGGGGAGATGGAGGTTTTACGGGTGAATTTGGGACATACACTAAGTATAACTAAAGCCAAAACTTGTTTTCTTAGTCTTGGATTGAGTCATGGTTATAACACTTGACAAGCTTTTTTTTTTGTTTTGCTATATGTGCCCCATTTGGGAGTTTTCTCTTAACTTTCTTTATCAGTGTTGCAACCTCTCCAAAATAAGAGATAATTCACTCTTGGACAGTTGTCACTGAAACAAGTACAATGGAAGAATTTCCATCTTTTTTAACTCTGGTAACAACTCAAAATTTTGGATTGTCAAGTGTCAGTGGCCATGATTATGGTCACCAGGACAAATACATTTTTAATAAACACATGACTACATACATTACTGTATTTTTATATTTGCCAAGAGTTTAGCTTCATACTATTTTTTTGATGTGGCTTTTACATTGCTGTCCCATGTTTGTAGAGTGCTCCTTTAGTGGATATCTCTATGACAAGCAGTAGAGTCAGCAATCTCGCTAAATGACTGCTGCGCTGACAGTCTATTGATTCTAGAGAGAGGTTCCCATACTTGATCCAATCCTAGCCAAGTTAAAGGGTCTGTCTGTGATAACATTTTGAACACAAAAATACATTATAGTCTGATTTAACTCAGAATTTCTGTATGGCGATGAATGATTCAATATGGGGAAACATCTTTTTGAAAACTACAGTGGGCGGTGCTCAGAATGAGGGAACACTTGGCCTTCCGTTTTCCACAGAATGCAAGCTGGTGGAAACTTGGTGAAGCCTCTAGCACAGCCTTTCACAACCTTTTCAACACTGATGGACCCTTAAAATAACTTTCAGGTCTCAGGGAAGCCCTGCTAAAAACTACTATATCTCCAACTCATGATACATTAGTGTGAAAATGTGAAGATTGCTCCTTACACTTGTGGTCATTGTGAAGACTCATTCCCTTACAGATAGCTAAAAAGATCATTGGTGTCAGTGGGAACTTATCTGAGAGGTAGAAGTTGCTCATTGCCCAAGGAACCCCTAGCAACTTATGGAGGAACCCTGGCCGAGAAACCCTGCTCTAGTATCTTCCTTGTCTTGGTTGTTTCAACAGTAATGTTTTAATGTTTCCATCTACCTTTATGTGTTCCCATAAGTTGTAGATTGGGGTTAAAAGCTGCAAAGAGCCCCAGGAACCTGAAAGGATACAAGTCATTTTGAAGCTACACTGAAATTGACTCCATAGTTTTGAAGCAATGCCTATATAATTATCATCATAAATGACTCTTATGTTTTCACCCCACAGGAATGACCATGGAAAAGGTTCGAGAGTACGAGAAGGAGACACAGGCCGCCACCAATGAGAAAATAGGACCAGTTGCTCCAACCATTACCATAACCGCAGAAAGCCAGTGCCCCGCTATCCGTAGCGCCCCAGCCACCCCCATCACTGGCGAACCTCCAGAATTTCTCACCCTGCCCAAAGACAGACCGCGCAAGACCTCTGCTCCTGATACACTTACTCTACCAGAACTCAGAGAACGAGCCAACGGACCTTCCAATCACCTCTCGCCAAACAACACTGACAGCTGAAACCAATGGATGGAGTCTTTTCTTCACGCCAAAAGGATGGGCCACTCGTTCCCGACTCATGGGAAGCCCCAAAAAAGATTCTCATGGACTCTGACACAAAGAAGTCAACCCTACGATGGAATAGACACTGACACAAAGGTGACCTACCTTGACTCAGCCAGAAGGAGAGTTGGCTTCTTCTCCTATGAGCAGGAGGGGGAACTTCCAAAATACTAAAGTGAAACCTTTGATCCGTCCGGCAATGTATTTGATGTAGCAGAGTCCAAAAACAAAGTACGAAGAAGATGTCTAGTGTCAATTCAGTAAGAACTTGTAAAATTTAAAGCTATAGACCACCTAAAGGGGGACTAAATTGTGTGATGGCTTAACAGCCCTGTACCTCGTCAATCTGCTCTTTGATGGAATGCTTGATTCCTGATTTATATACTGTTATTTTTTTTTAATTTGTAACAAAAAAATGCAACACCAGACAATTATTTAAATACACAGTTAAAACATCTGTAGGAACCTTTTTTAACTTGTAAAATAATACATATATTCTTGCAATCTCCCATACCTTGCTGTTCTACATGGTCACTACAATCGTGACCACCCTTTTTAGAGCCAGCAAATTAGCTAAAATGGGAATGGCCACTGAATGCTCTCAATGGACGGGGGAACAGAAAGTGGATGGGGTTTGGCTCAGGGGAGGCGTTAGAGCAGAATGCAAGTAAATTGAACTCAGGCAGTGGCCCATTGATTAATATAGAGACAGATTTCATGTAATTTTGCTGGTAATTGGTAGTGCACTGAATGGACTGAAATATATTTTGCTTTGAAAGGCCAGAAAGTGTAAGAAAATTAATTTATATGCATGGAGTTGTTCTTTGAAGTGTACTTGTCAGGCATTTTTCCAGCTTTTAAAGTAATGCCTAGGAGCAGGTAGCACAAGGTGCCCACTACTAACTAAGCCTGAAACTCTTTTCCTGTGCTCCCCTCTGATCCTGGTTACACCTTGTTACCAAAGATCCAGCCTTCCTGCCTTCTGGTTTAACCCCTCCTACTTGGAGCTAAACCTCATCTATATGCCCTTCCCTGTCCAATGAGAACGCTTCATTTTCAAAAACGGTCTTATTGGTCAGTGTGATCGGGAGAGAATTGGGCTTACTTCTTGTGGGTGGAACTTATTCCCAATTTGGGGAATTTGACCCCTTAGTAACAAAGTATAAGTAGGATCAGAGGGCCACAGCAAAAGGGCTTTTTGGCCCTTTTTTCTTTTTAAAAGCTTTAAACTGAACCAGGATCATTTAAAAATTTGACTGAAATTTCCTCTCCATATGTACAGTACAAAAACATTTTTTTTTTTTTTTTTTTGGGAAAATTGTATTTTTGGAGAAAACTACCTTTCTATAGTCTGTGATGTCATTAGTTGCATGCAGACAGCTTAGCTCTGCATGGGCACCTGTAGTCAGAGAAGCAGCAGTGTCACTTTTGCTCATTGAGGGGTGTGGCTAGTACAGTAAACGCTATGATTCCCGTCATCCAATGGAAATTGTCGCTGTGAATGAGAGTGAATGTGGGCAGGTTGATGGCCAATCATATGATGTGAGAATGGGCTTGACAGACCTGGAGTCTCCAAGTCTGCCAATCAAATTGTGCAGGGTGGGAGGGACAGACCAGGATTATGGGATGCCTAGGTCCTCCCACTAGGAGCCACCAGTCTTACAGCAGGGAACAAGGGAAATTGAGCCTTTGGAAGCTTTCTAAATAGTATCTAGTGCATTACATTACAAAAAAGATTATATCTGGGGAAGCTAAGATGTCATTTTGAAACCTGCTTAAAAATAGTATTACTTGGAGTTCAGCTTTATGATGGCAGGCAGGCTCACTTTAAGTTATATACATTTAGAGGAGAATTCCAGCTAAAGCCTTACTAGTCTTAAAAATGCCCCCCTCCTAACACCTATACCATTTAACCTGTGTAAGAAAGGATGTATATACTTACCTATTTTTTGAGTCCGATCCCCTGAGTCAACCAGCGCAGGGGAGAGTGTGCCCGACAATGGCTGTGAAAGCTGGGAGCGATGACATCACCCATAGGCTCCCATGGTGCAGCCATTGTCGGCGGTCCCTCCTCTCCCCTACAGCTGCCGCTGGCTGACACAGGGGAGCCAGATCACATGACTGGAAACATTCCTAGAATTTGTTTTCCAGAATGCTGTGCAGTATCTTTGTTGCGGCGCACTGGATGTCCGGGAATGTCATCAAATCCGTGTCCTATTAACCACTTCAACACCCGCTAATGTACATTTATGTTATGGGTTTAAAGCGGATTACTGGGGCTATGGCTACAGCTGTCAGCCATAACCCGGTATTATATTATATAATTATATTATAATTATAATAATTATACAATAATGATATTATATAATATTATTATTATTATAAATTATAAAATAATAATAATATATATATTATATTATATATTATTATATTTTCAGCCGGTGATTCTCTTTTCACTAAAAGCGCCATTTTTTTGGAAGGCATCAGATGAATGTTTTTTTTTTTTTTGATCTGATGCTTTCAAAGGTAGAGGAGAGATCTGGGGTCTTATATTTTACATTTATTGTAAAACCAAAAATAAAAATAATAATAAAAAAAAATGTAAAGAGACAGTGTAATTTAAAAAAAAAAATAAAATATATAATTAAAAAACATTTTAAAGCCCCCCCCATGGCGAACATATACATAGGCCGCGCACGCATATGTAAACGGTGTTTGTACCACACACGTGAGGTATCGCCGCAAATGTTATAGTGAGAGCAATAATTCTAGCACTAGACCTCCTCTGTAATGCTAAACTGTTAACCTGTAAAGATTTTTAAACATCACCCATGGAGATTTTTAGGTGTCGTACTTTGTCGTCATTCCACAAGCGTGCGCAATTTCAAAGCGTGACATGTTTGGTATCTCTTTGGTATTACTCAGTTATTATATTATATTTTACCCAAAAAAAAAAAAATCTGTAAGGTGAACTTATACTGAACCCCCTCCCCAGCCCCCCTGGTCCCGCTGATAGAACCGGCTAGATTGATTTCAATTGGTCCGCGCCGACCAATTAGACCAATTAGAATACACTCTGAGAGGTCCGGACCGGTGAAGCTGCACCCCGGTGCCTGACAGCCGGGGATAGCGGGACTCTGGTACAGGGTGGGGGTTCTAAGTAATTTTCTAGCAAAAAATACTGATTTTAACTTTAAACAAAAAGAAGTAGGCCCAAAGGCATTTTTTAATTTTGGAAACAGCCAAAAGTTGCAGGGTGCCAAGTCAGGAGAATAAGGTGGTTGGTCAAGTTTTCGGAATGGATTTCTGGGCCAGGAACTCACAAACACCTAACGCATCATGTACAGCATAGCTCCCAACTGTCCCTGATTTGGAGCAATGTCCCTCTGTCCCTCTTTCCTCCTCATTTTGGTCTAATCTATATACTTGTATATAAAATGCACTTTTTATCTATCAAAAAGTGTTTTCCAGTGCTAAACCTTTCATTTGATTTTCTAAATTGCTGCATTAGTAAATTCCAAAAGCCAATATAAAGGAATAGTAGTGATAAAAAAAAAAAAAAACACTTGTGGGTTTAACCAATCTTGTTTTTTGTACAATTCTCCTTTAAGGGGGTGTGGCAAGGGGTGTGTCCTATGCCTGCATACTTTTGCTGATAGGTGTCCCTCATTCCCATCTCAAAAAGTTGGGAGGTATGTGTACAGGAGCGTTTTTATGGTGGAGAATCCAATTGCCAGGCCAGAATTCTGGTCTTTTCCTCTGAACAGATTCCCGTAACCTTTTTCAAATTTTCCAAGTAACAATCTTGGTTGACCATTGTACCTTCTGTTCTTCCTGCCTCTCCTTAAACTGCCCAAGGCTTTCAAAAACTCTTGATTTCTTCATCTAATGTTCACTATAAGCCTGGTGTACCAGCGCTAAAGTTTCACTCGCAACTTTTGCCAATTTTTAATGCCAAATTTGAAGTTAATCCTCTGTTCCAGATTCCTCTCACTAATTTTTTGCCAACAGCACAACGGATACATGTGTTATTATTTTTTTTTTTTGCACTACTCCATAAAGACTGAGTGACCTGGCCTGCAACCCAGGTGAGTGCATGTTAGAACATGTCAGAACGTGTGAGTGCGAATGGCTGCGTGACACTCCGCCATAATGCTACGCCGCAGGCATTCCAGGAATTAAATTGTCACACCTCGTATATACATCTTTTTTACATTGGCCAGTAAGTATATGTGTTAGGAGGGGGGGGGGGCATTTTTAAGACTAGTTAAGCTTTAGCTAGAATTCTACATTAACAGATATTATCAGGAGGACAAAAAATGCCAAGTTTATAGGATCTCCATCACGTGGCGGTCCAAGCACACGTCTCTGGACTTACCGATGCTTCCACTACTCAGCCAAGTGTTCATCGGATCATTCAAATGTATCATTGACAATCATTCAATCATTCCTTCTTTATCCTACAAATGCTGGATTTGTGGTGGGGGGGTGGGAAAGGGGTTGGGGGGGAGTTGGGCAGTTGAACATTTTTCTTTCCAAAAGTCAGCACATTTATCATGTATATTACCCAATAAAGACATAAAACTTGAGTGACGCTGTTTATCTTGTGAGCCACGCCACTTTCCAACAATCATGAAATGAAAGAGAAAATTGTTCAATGTTTATAATTTATATTGCATATCAATGTAATTTATTTCTATGTAGCCATTTTATGGTTTTAATTTGGCAGTTTCTTGAATAAAACAGTTAATCAATCATTGGATTACATGTAGCTTTCTCTAAAAAAAAGTACAGTGCGGTATTTAAAGGCGACCTTTCAGTAACAAATAAAGCATAACTATATTAAGCAGCG
Source organism: Aquarana catesbeiana (assembly GCF_042186555.1). Taxonomy (NCBI): domain Eukaryota; kingdom Metazoa; phylum Chordata; class Amphibia; order Anura; family Ranidae; genus Aquarana; species Aquarana catesbeiana. The sequence continues at coordinate 79,316,610 of NC_133329.1, read as the reverse complement.
TGGCTGCTACAATGATGGAGCGCTTTAATAACCGTTCAGATAAGATATCGGCCTCACGGTGGGTGCGTTGTTCTTAAAGTGGACCTTTCAGTAACTTTATCAGTCTGCATGATTAGATCCCTCAATATACAAACAACAGAATTTTTCTGAAAATCGAGCTCCAGGCCAGTGACTTTGTCTAGGCTGCGATGATGTCATCAGTCCTCTGCAGGCAACGGGAAGCATTTCCTCAGTCTCCTCTCCCCCAGCGATCAGACTGCAAAGTTAACGTTGTACCAAGTCAAGAGGTGAGAGGGACGGATCTGTCTCAGGCATTTATGAACGCGGGAGTCACATGATTGTGGATGGTGACCCCAAAACAGAGAGGCAGATAAAGTCATCGTCAGGGGAAGTTCTATGAGCCGTTATAAACACCTGGAAGTGTATTTATAATGACGGAGGGACGGTGCGGCTCTCATTCTGGGTGGACGTCATATGCGGGGGCGCACAGCACGACGATCGCGGCTGCACCGTGTTGCTAGGGCACGGCGCGACCCTGATCTCTGTAAATAGCCAATCGCGCGGCTCTTTAACCATGTGATTGGCTGTGTCCAATCACAGCCAGTCACATGTAAATGCGAGAAGTTCCGGTGATCGGTTCTCATCGCCTCACACTGACAGAGTGTGTGGCAAGGAGAGACGATCAGCGGCATCTCCTCGCAGGGAATACCCGGATATGTAATCAAGGCACTGTTCATCAGTGCCCTGATTACAGTAAAGCCTACCGGTGCCACCAATCGGTGCCCATCAGTGACACCAATCAGTGTCCATCAGTGCCACCAATCACTGTTGCCTTTCAGTGCCCATCAGTGCCTGCTCATCAGTGCTGCCCATCAATGCCCATCAGTGCCTCCCATCAGTGCCTCCCATCAGTGCCGCCCATCAGTCCAGCCCATCAGTGCCCATCAGTGCCGCCTATCCGTGCCACCTATCCGTGCCCACCAGTGCCGCCCATCAGTGCTGCCTATCAGTGCCCATCAATCAGTGCTGCCTATCATTGCCAATCAGTGCGGCATATTAGTGCCTCCTCATCAGTGTCACCTAATCAGTGCCAATAGGTGCAGCCTATCAGTGCCCACCACTGAAGGAGAAAAATTACTTATTTTACAAAATTTACTGACAGAAACTAAGAAAAACTTTTTTTTTTTTTTCAAAATTTTCGTTCTTTTTTTTTTGTAAAAAATAAAAAATAAACCCAGAAGTGATTAAATACCACCAATGGAAATCTCTATTTGTGTGAAGAAAATTATTAAAAATGAATTTGGTTACAGTGATGCATGACCGCGCAATTGTCATTCAAAGTGCGACAGCGCTGAAAGCTGAAAATTGGCCTGGGCAGGAAGAGGGTAAAAGTGCCCAGTAGGCAAGTGGTTAACATCTATTACTTCGTATAGATGTCTTAACATGAAAAATACATTTGATGTTGGGTACTCCTCTAAGTAAATTAAAATCATTCTGTATGTGCAGTAAAGCATGCTTGTTATACTCACTGTGAAATCTAAGGGGTTAATTCTCTGCATTGTGTAAAAAGGCTGTTTGATCCTGTCTTCTCTGATCCTCCCCTTCTTCCACTGTCCCCAATCCATCTCCCGATACAACGGAGCCTTGGGGGCGCTCTACACATGCTCAGATTAGTGTGTATTGTTAGTGAGTTTTTTCTTTCTTGGGAGAGTGCATGTGATCAGCACAGGGCCAATCAGCACTGTCCAGACAGAGGGTCAGGGGTCCTGCATCCTTATAGGACAGTCAGAGGAGAATGAAAACTCCTCCTACAAGCTTTAACCAGACACTGATAGAAGTCATAAGACTGCTGCTGATGAGAAAAAGTATTTAGCAGTTTATATTTGCTAAAACTATTGCATTTCCATGTCCTGTGTACTAGGGGAGACCAGATATAGTAAATGCAGGGTCCTGGGTTTAGTAACACTTTAAGAATGCTATCTTGTTGATTTGTTTTCCCTTTAGAGCTGTAGCCTGTTCAGCAACACAAAGGGTACAGCGCCACCTAGTGACAGATGATAGAGACTGCATGATCCAGAAATGTAGTGATACGTTTTAGACATGTGCATGACAAATAAAATGTATTTTGTTTAGTTTTGTTTAGATCAGTTAATCTAGTTATTTCGTTTAGTTCAATTCCGTTGATTTGTTCAAATCGTATTCCGGATTCAAGTTCGGAATTCATATTTGTAATTAGTTTCATGTTGTCCTTTGAATTACCTTCTAATTTACAGTGTTTTTTTAGATTCAAAACACTCGAATCGATAAATTTCGAATCTGTCGAATCGAAAATGTTATATTTTTTTCGATTCAAATGCAGCAAAGTGAACAAACAAAAGGAAAACCTTCATCAAATGATTACAATGACTCTTTAAATGTTCTTGGCTTAAGAAAAAAAGCATTATTTCGAAATGGTACTCTAAGAACACACACAGGGGGTTATTTACGAAAATCCACTTTGCACCGCAAGTGCACTTGGAATTGCAGTCGCTCTAAATCTAAGGGGAACATCTGAAATGAGGGGAAGCTCTGCTGATTTTATCACCCAATCACGTGCAAGCTAAAATGCTGTTTTTTATTTTCCTTGCATGTCCCCCTCGGATCGACAGCGACTGCACTTCCAAGTGCACTTTCAGTGCAAAGTGGATTTTCCTTTAGTAAATAACCCCCACAGTCTTTGATTTCAGAAATATGTTTACAGTTCGAATTTGAATGGAATTCGATGTAAAATTCGATTCGAATTTCAGTTAGAATTTCAAAAATTCGGATGAATTTCGTTTTGTTATTCGGAGCATTCGGTAAACCTTGTTTATACTGTATATCCGAATCTCTGAATAATGACAAATTTGTCCGAATATTAATTCGGAACGAAACAAACCGCACATGTCTAATAAATTTGATACCTATATGCAGTAACTATCCATATAATAATCACATCTCTAAAGTTTTTAAGATTTGAACAGAGTATACAAAGGATACAGGATATGAGATAGATTATACTGTATATATATATATATATATATATATATATATATATATATATATATATATATATATATATAGTGCAAAAGTCTTAAGCAGGTTTTAAAAAAATGCTGTAAATTAACAACGCTTTCAGCAATAGAAGTGGTAATAGTTTATTTCTATCAGTTACCAAAATATAAAGTAAATACAGAACAGAAGAGAAATAAAAATAAATATCAATAATTGGTGTGACCCCCCCCCCCTTTGCCTTCAGCGTCAATTCTTCTAGGTACACTTGCACACAGTTTTTGAAGGAACTCAGCAGGTAGGTTGTTCCAAACATCTTGAAGAACTAAGATCACCTAGAACACAGATCTTCTGTGGATGTCGGCTGCCTCAAATCCTTCTGTCTTTTCATGTAATCCCAGACAAACTCCATGCTGTTGAGATCAGGGCTCTGCGGGAGCCAAACCATCACTTCCAGGACTCCTTGATCTTCTTTACAATTAAGATAGTTCTTAATGACATTGGCTGCATGTTTGGGGTCATTGTCCTGCTGCAGAATTAAATTTGGGGCCAATCACACACCTCCCTGATGGTATGACATGATGTATAAGTATCTCCCTGTATTTCTCAGCATTGAGGACACCATTGACTCCGACTAAATCTCCCACTCCATTTGCAGAAATGCAGCGTTAAACTTGCAAGGAACGTCCACCATGCTTCACAGTTGCCTGCAGATACTCATTATTGTACCGCTCTCCAGTCCTTCACCAACAAACTGCCTCTTGCTACAGTCACGTATTTCAAATTTTGGTTCATCAGTCCAGAGCACCTGCTACCATTTTTCTGCCCCCCAGTTCTTATGTTTTCCTGCATAGTTGAGTCCCTTAGCCTTGTTTCCATGTCCTCCTATGCACAAAAACATGAGTAGGGGACCCCCACCAAACTTTTTTAAGGTTTAACTTAAAGCAAAAACTTCTCAAAAGTTCATTGTCCCCAAGCCTGGGAGATGCTGATCAGATGGGTAGAAAAATGACAAGGAGTAAAGTATTTTGTACCAACAACATAGAGCATCATAGAGCAGCCTTACCCAACCAGGGTTTCTCCAGAGGTTGGTAGGGAATCCTTGATCACTGAGCAGGGGGAAGACTTAACTCCTACATACAGTGTCTGCGATACATGATCCGGAACAATGTTACTCAATAGAGCCAGCAGTCTGGGCCCAGTGGAGCCTGTCTTCTTGTCTCTCGAATAAGTAACCTCTGACACAAATTATCTTTTAAGCTGTCTGTAAGGGTAGCCCTCTTCCAACTGACCAATAAAATATGAAGATTCTAATTTCACTGATCACCAATATAATGGGACCCAATGACCACCTATGAAAGGTAACCTTTTGCCACTGACCCAATGGGGGGCATTCACCACTGACCATCAATGAAAGGACATCTTTATCCACTGACTACCAATGTAAGAGGATTTCTCCCATTGACCACCAATATAAGGTGACCTTTCTTCATTGACCACCAATATAAGGGGACCTTTCTCCACTGATCACCAATGTAAGGCGACATTTCTCCCATGACCACCAATATAAGGGGACATTTCTCCCATGACCACCAATGAAAGGGGCATAACCAACTGGCCACCAATGTACGTCAGTCTTTCTCCCACTGACCACCAATGTAAGAGGGCCCTTCTTCTATTGACCCTCAGTGGGAGGGAACCCTTCTCCATTGACTACCAATGTGTCCTTCTGCCACTGACCACCAATGTATGGGGGGTATTTTCCAATGACCTCTAATATAACATAAATGTTTAGCTTAGGTGCAGGCTCATGCTGGCCAATTAAAGGATAAATAGACTATCAATATGCTGAAAGAGACAACAAGAGACCACTAATGTCCTGAAAGAGTTGACTAAAAGCCCTTAAAGAGCCAGGTAGTAAAAGGTTGAACAAATGTTTGCAAGCAGTAAAAATAACATTTGTTGATGCGGCTGTGGAAAGTGTATTCCACCATTACAGCAGATTATGTTAATGGTCGTTAAAGACATATTACATTGTAATAGCAAATTTCATCAACCAGCAACAGCAAATATAGGATGCAGCAAGAACATATCAGACTGTGACAGTGCATTATGTCATCCAGCAAAACCATATTAGGTTGCAAATTCAATTTATAATAAAGCTGAACTCTTGGCTCCCACCTCCCCTCATTGCCTTCCACCTTCCATCACCCTCCTCGCCTCCACTAACGGATCCCTATCTTAGTTAGGGTGGCAGGAGAAATAAAAGATAAGAGGTTCTGGAAGCGTGGTATCCTGGTACAGAGGAGTAACTAGATCCTTCAGGGCACCAGTGCAAGAAACCATGAAGGGCCCCCCTAGCCCCCCCCCCCTCTTCCATCCAAGCCCTGGGCTTCCAGTTCTGGGAAGGTGTCCATGGACATCCTCCCAGAACCCTGCCTCCCGCGTGCCACCAGGGGTGCACATCCAGCACGCTCCGTGACACAGCTGATCATAGATCACAATAAAGGGCTAACCACAGCGGCCCTTTACCATGTGATCAGCTGTTATCGGCAGCCCTTTCTTCCCACAATGTGTCTGTTTAAGGAAAGAAGAGCTGTTAACCAGCATTACATTGTTTACACTGATTATCAGTGCTGCCTATCAGTGCTCATCACATCAGTGTTACCTATCAGTGCTGCCTATCAGTGCGTATCAGTGCTTATCAATGCCACATATCAGTGCCAATCTGTATTGCCTATCAGTGCCCATCAGTGCCGCCTATTAGTGCTTATCAATGCCGCCTATCACTGCCGCCTATCAGTGCTCATCAATGCCGCCTATCACTGCCGCCTATCAGTGCTCATCAATGCCGCCTATCAGTGCCCATCAGTGCCACCTATTAGTGCTCATCAATGCTGTCAATCAATGCCCATCAGTGCTGACTATCAGTGCCACATGTCAGTGCTCATCAATGACACCTATCAGTGCCCATCAGTGCTGCCTATCAGTGCCACATATCAGTGCTCATCAATGCCCCCTATCAGTGCCCATCAGTGCTGCCTATCAGTGCCACATATAAGTGCTCATCAATGCCCCCTATCAGTGCCCATCAGTGCCACTTATCAGTGTTTACCAATGCCCCTCATCAGTGCCCATCAGTGCCACCTATCAGTGCTCATCAATGCCCCCTATCAGTGCCCATCAGTGCCATTTATCAGTGCTCATCAATGCTGCCTATCAGTACCCATCAGCAGGACTCTGAGCTGAAAGCATCTCTGTCATACAGCTCAGAGCCTGCACTGACAGTTCCCACTCCCTCCTCCCTTGCACGGACAGGACAGGAGAGGGCCCATCTGCTCCTTCTCCTCCCGCCCTTCTCCTCCTGTGTGCACTGTGGAAAGTGTTAGGCTAGGTAGCTGAATGATCAAACTCAGCTGCTTAGATTCACAGTTCCTGCAGTACACACAAGTGGAGAGGGGCGGGAGGAGAAGGAGCAGATCGGCTCTCTCCTGACTGTGCGAGAGGGGGGACTGTCAGTGCAGGCTCTGAGCTGTATAAGAGATATGCTCTCAGCTCACAGCCCTGCAGCAAGCAACCCCGCTGGGCCCCCCTACTGTGGCAGAATGCTAGGGAGGCTTATCCCCCCTTCACAGCTCTCACCCCCTTGGTGACCCGGATACCGGCAGCTCAGGGATGTCCCACTCTTGGGAGCAGCAGGTTGCTTGGCGTGCCGTGATGTCAAGGTGTGTTCTCGAGCAGCTCAGTGTGGAGCTGGAAGAGAGGGGCCCAGGAGCAGCAGAGGGAAGCTGGATAGGAGGGGCGACGGGGCAGTAACATATAGAACTGGGATATGCAATTAACGGACCTCCAGCTGTTGCAGAACTACGAGTCCAATGAGGCATAGCAAGACTCTGACAGCCACAAGCATGACACCCAGAGGCAGAGGCATGATGGGACTTGTAGTTTTTGCAACAGCTGGAGGTCCGCTAATTGCATATCCCTGATATAGAGGAATAGATTCCTGCCTCCTGCAGCCGCTGAATGCCTGCGGGAGGGAAAGGAGGAGAATTGGGCATTCAGCGGCTGCAGGAGGCAGTGATCAATTACGCTGTATTCCGCCCCTCCAATTCAGCTGTACAGGGGGGCCTCACGGGCCCGCTGGAGCATTGGGGCTGGGTCGCAAGTGCGACCCTTGCGCCCCATGTAGCTACGCCCCTGCCCAAGTACTTGTGAGTGCATTACCTTATTGTGTTCATTATTTCACAATATTCCATACATACTATACTTAGACAGTGGTGCTTTCTCTCCTGCGTTTTTTTCTTTTTTTTTAATATGGTATTGGTGGGAAAGTTCTAAGATCCCATTTGGAAGATAGATTGCTGCCACTGAAAGAAGTGTGAAGCCCTACATGTACTTCCATAAATTCATATGGACGTTAAAGAGGAACTGCAGTCTGCTCACATAATTTGTATTAAAAACATCTTTGCCATTCTGAAGCTTCCCTCCAACCACTTTGCATATTATTTTATATATATGGGGCGGCACAGTGGTGTAGTGGATAGCACTTTCACCTAGCAGTAAGAAGGGTTGTTGGTTTGAATCCCAACCACAACACTACCTGCCTGCAGTTTGCATGTTCTCCCTGTGCCTGCGTGGGTTTCCTCCGGGTACTCCGCTTTCCTCCCACACTCCAAAGACATGCTGGGAGGTTAATTGGATCCTGTCTAAATTGTCCCTAGTATGTATGAATGTGAGTTAGGGACCTTAGAGTGTAAGCTCCTTGAGGGTAGGGACTGATGTGAATGTACAATGTATATGTAAAGCGCTGCGTAAATTGACGGCTCTATATAAGTACCTGGAATAAATAAAATTAAAATAAAATATACTGTGATTCTGTACTTGCCAAATATGCTGCAGAAATCTCCATCCACTGAGTCTGGCTGCAGCCATTTTAACTGTGGGCAGCTGAAGCTGCTGCCTGTTCACTTCCTGGATTCACAGAGGCACACCTCCAGCTCTGCAGCTCTCATTGGCCCTCTTATGACTCATCCTCCTTCCTTCCTGGCAAACTCTCATGAGAGTGAGAGAGAGAGCTGTGCATGATGTCATAAGCCTAGACTAATGACCAGACAAGAAACAGGAAGTGGGCTGTATAAGGGATTTACTGGCAGAAAAAAAATGTTTTACTATCCAAAGTTAAAACAAGGGCAAAAGATTTAATAGATGGAAAAATGAAAAAATTACTCAAGTTCCACTTTGACTACTCCACTTGAACATTGGATAAGGGTTTTTTGACTTTTCTTTCTGTGTTTTTATTGTGAACATAACCATGTGCACAGGTGTGCCAGGTGTGCCTGGGCATACCCTAATCATCTTGTGCAGTACAGATTCCCCCTGCTGCCCAGGCACCTCTCCGTGTCCCTCCCCCCCCCTTCCTTCAGCACTGACAGCTTCCCTCTTCTCCCCACACAGGGGGATGTTTCAAGATGGAGAGCGGGGGAAAGGGCCAGAAAATATGCCTTTTTTTTGTCAGGGCTGGGCTCTTAGCAGCTCTCTGTGCTCAGGCTGCTCAGCTGTCAGATAATTGTCAGCAATCATTGTTTCCACAGCGGCTCACCTGGTTATCATTACCTGCTCATCAGTCCTACCTACAGCCAGCCCCTTCTGGCTATGTAATCACTTCAGCCCCGGGAAGATTTGGCTGCTCAATGACCGGGCCATTTTTTGCGATTCGGCACTGCGTCGCTTTAACTGACAATTGTGCGGTCGTGCGACGTTGCACCCAAACAAAATTAACGTCCTTTTTTTCCCACAAATAGAGTTTCTTTTGGTGGTATTTGATCACCTCTGCGGTTTTTATTTTTTGTGCTATAAACAAAAAAAGAGCAACAATTTTGAAAAAAACACAATATTTTGTACTTTTTGCTATAATAAATATCCCCAATATTTTTTAAAAAAAAGCTATTTTTTTTTCCAAGTTTAGGCCGATACGTATTCTTCTACATATTTTTGGTAATAAAAATCGCAATAAGCGTTTATTGATTGGTTTGAGCAAAAGTTATAGCATCTACAAAATAGGGGATAGATTCATGGCATTTTTATTATTATTATATTTTTTTTACTAGTAATGGCCGCGATCTGCGATTTTTATCAGGACTGTGACATTATGGCGGACAATTTTGACACATTTTTGGGGCCACTGACAATTATACCGTGATCAGTGCTATAAAAATGCACTGATTACTATATAAATGTCACTGGCTGGGAAGGGGTTAACACTAGGGGGCGATCAAGGGGTTGACTGTGTTCCCTGACTGTGTGTTCTAACTGTGGGGGGGAGGGGACTGACTAGAGGAGATGAGAGATCGTGGTTCCTAGCTATTTAAAACTCACGATCTGTCTCTCCTCAGCTTACAGAACAGGGATTTGTGTGTTTACACACACACGTCCCTGTTCTGCCTCTCGTGCCTGTGATCGCACGCGGCCGGCAGTCATCGAGGCGAGCATCGGCACCCCCCCCCCGCAATGCAGCGCGCACCTGCTTTCCCGCTTAAAGGGACCGACATACAGCTACGACGGTCCGCGGGATCGTGCCGACCTGCTGCCTTATAATGGAGGAACTTGACCGGCCTGCACTGAGTCCTGACCTCAACCCGATAGAACACCTTTGGGATGAATTAGAGCAGAGACAGCGAGACAGGCCTTCTCAACCAACATCAGTGCCTGACCTCACGAATGCGCTTCTGGAAGAATGGTCAAACATTCCCATAGACACACTCCTAAACCTTGTGGACAGCCTTCCCAGAAGAGTTGAAGCTGTTATAGGTGCAAAGGGTGGGCCAACTCAATATTGAACCCTACGGACTAAGACTGGGGTGCCATTAAAGTTCATGTGCGTGTAAAGGCAGGCGTCCCAATACTTTTGGTAATAAAGTGTATATTAAAAAATAAATAAATAAAGTTAATGTGTGTGGCAATATAGTGTATATATATATATATATATATATATATATATATATATATATATGTATATATATGTATATATATATATACAGTATATACACACACATATACATACACACACACACACGCATGTGTGTTTGAGCTTTGGGATGCACAACCTAATGCAATAGGCTATGATTGTGACCTGCTAGTCCTAGGTATTGTTTGCCTTTGCGCAGGGTTATACTCAGTCTATTATCATACTCTTTAATTAAGAACATCAAATGACATCACAATGGCACAATATATGACAGATCGAAACATCCTCAATCATCCCCTTCATGCGCATCCCCCCTCTTCCGGAGATTTTAATCCAAAGAGAAGCGTACAAGGGTGACATAATGGTGGCGTGTGTAGTGTGCCATGGCAAACATTCAAGAGACTTGACATGAGAAATGCTCCAGCCGTCAGACTTCATTAAACCCCCCAACAATCGATCACAATCAGAGAAGAGGGTAGTTATGCTCTGGAGTAAAAAGCCGTCATCTGTGTTTATGGATGGATCTGATGCACAGCAGACCATCAGAGTTCCTCCGGCTGACGCGTTTCACTCGCAATGAACTTATTTATAGAGTGTGGCTACTCCCCCCCTCTGATTGTGATTGATTATGGAGAGGGGGCAAAGCACCTGGGAACTGGCACCTCACCTGGTCTAAATGTGTGGGCATTTGACTCGTCAGCGGAGCATTGGAATTACCTCTCAATCAGTACCGTGACGCAACCAAGAACACATCTGAAAAAGGTACAATCAGTACCATTCTCACACAGAAGCAAAGTTTAATTGAAAAGTCTGACTCATTTTTTTCTTTTTTGAGGTGATAATAATTTTTTTTTAAAAAGCGCTTTGGGTGAAAGCAGGTCATGGCAGTCCAAGGGTGGCAAACAGAGATTAATGCCTATGTCTTTAGCTCCATCTACTGGCCACTATTAAGTATAGTTTTCTTAACCACTTCAGCCCCGGACCATTTGGCTGGCAAAAGACCAGAGCACTTTTTTGCGATTCGGCACTGCAACGCTTTAACTGACAATTGCGCGGTCTTGCAAAGTGGTTCCCAAACAAAGTTGACGTCCTTTTTTTCCCCACAAATAGAGCTTTCCTTTGGTGGTATTTGATCACCTCTGCGGTTTTTATTTTTTGCGCTATAAACAAAAAAAAGCGACAATTTTAAAAAAGACGCATTATTTTTAACTTTTTGCTATAATAAATATCCCCAAAAATATATAAAAAAACATTTTTTTTCCCTCAGTTTAGGCCGATATGTACTCTTCTACATATTTTTGGTAAAAAAAAACCCAATAAGCGTTTATTGATTGATTTGAGCATAAGTTATAGCGTCTACAAAATAGGGGATAGTTTTATGGCATTTTTGTTAATAATTTTTTTTTACTAGTAATAGTGGCGATCAGCGTTTTTTATCAGGACTGCGACATTATGGCGGACAGATCGGACACTTTTGGCGCTATTTTGGGACCATTCACATTTATGCAGGGATCAGTGCGATTAAAAAGGCATTGATTACTGTGTAAATGTGACTGGCAGTGAAGGGGTTAACCACTAGGGGGGGGCTGCAGGGGTTAAGTGTGTCCTAGGGAGTGATTCTAACTCTGGGGGGGAGGGGCTATGTGTGACACGACACTGATCACCGCTCCCGATTACAGGGAGCGGTGATCAGTGTCCTGTCACTAGACAGAACGGGGAAATTCTTCCTCTCCGTAAGACGATCGCGGGTATCCCCGCGGACCCGCGATCACACTCATGGAGCTTGCGGCTGGCGCGTGCCGCCGGCAGCGCGCATGCGCCCACAAGCCGCGTCTTAAAGGGCAACATACAGGTACGTTAGTATGCCTGTACGTGCCCTTCTGCCGATGTTTATCGGCGTGAGCCGGTCGGCAAGCGGTTAAAGTGATACTAAAGGTTCAGCTTTAAAAAAAAACAAAAACAAACATGTCATACTTACTTGCTCTGTGCAGTAAGGGGGAACTCTGCGGACTGTGATGTAAATAGGAAGTCTGATGTAAAGGGGAACTCTGCGGACTGTGATGTAAATAGGAAGTCTGATGTAAAGGGGAACTCTGCGGACTGTGATGTAAATAGGAAGTCTGATGTAAAGGGGAACTCTGTGGACTGTGATGTAAATAGGAAGTCTGATGTAAAGGGGAACTCTGTGGACTGTGATGTAAATAGGAAGTCTGATGTAAAGGGGAACTCTGTGGACTGTGATGTAAAGGGGAACTGCGGACCCTGATTTAAAGACGAACTCTGCTGTAAAGGGGAACTCTGCGGATCCTGATGTAAATAGGAAGTCTGATGTAAAGGGAAACTCTGTGGACTGTGATGTAAAGGGGAACTGCGGACCCTGATTTAAAGAAGAACTCTGCTGTAAAGGGGAACGCTGCGGACTGTAATGTAAAGGAAAACAATGTAAACGTCACCTGCCAAGTTTGATAGATGGTACCAACTGTCAAACTCTCCCATACAAGATAATGGGGCCCCACTGCAACAGCCAGCCAAATGTTTGGCTTGCAGTTGTGGTAGGTTGCTGCAATGAAAAAGCAAACAGCTAAAAAAAAACAAAAAAAAACACACAGGCAGCAAGAGGTACCTGAATACCTGCAAAGCACCTTTCTCCATCCTCTGAAGATCGATCCCTTTTTAGGGGGTGCAAGCGTGAAAGGAGCCAAACAGACACATACAGTAGTTCTTAATGATATTGGCAGTATATTTGGGGTTGTTGTCCTGCTGCAGAAAACATTTGGGGAGAAATCACATATCTCCCTGATGGTATGGGATGATGGATAAGCATCTGTCTGTATTTCTCAGCATTGAGGACACCATTGATCCTGACCAAATCTCCAACTCCATTTGCAGAAATGTAGCCCCAAACTTACAAGAAGCCTCCACCATGCTCTCCAGTCCTTCACCAACAAACTGCCTCCTGCTACAGCCAAATATTTTTTACTTACTTTTATTTACTCATCCGTCCAAAGCACCTGCTGCCATTTTTTTCAGACCAGATCCTATGTTTTCCTGCATAGTTGAGTCATTTAGCTTATTTCCACATTGGAGATACAGCTTTTTGGACACAATTCTTCCATGAAGACCACTTCTGGCCAGACTTCTCAGGACAGTAGATGGGTGTACCTGGGTCCCACTGGTTTCCCCCAGTTCTGTGCTGATGGCAACGCTGGACATCTTCTGAGGACAAAGGGAAGTAACCATGATGTGTCTTTCATCTGCTACATTAGGTTTCCTTGGCCAACCACGGCGTCTACGGTCCTCAATGTTGCCCGTTTCTTTGTGCTTCTTCAAAACAGCTTGAACAGCACACCTTGAAACCCAAGACTGCTTGGGAGACCTTGTGTCTTGTTGCTGTGCTCAGTCTTGCCATGGTGTATGATCTGTGAGATGAAACTGTCTTCCACAACCTCCCCTTAGTAGCAGAGTTTGGCTGTTCCTCATCCAGGTTTAAGCCTCCTACACAGCTGTTTCTGTTTCAGTTAATGACTGTGTTTCAACTTACATATGAAATTGATTATCATTAGCACCTGCTTGGTATAATTGGTTAATCATACACCTAACTAATCTTACAAAATCCCTGACTTTGTGCAAGTGTACAAAGTGTGCAAGTGTAAGAATTCATTCTGGTTATAAGCCAAAGGGTAGTCACACCAAATATTGATTTTATTTAAATATTTCTGCTGTTCCCTCACTTTGCATTTTGTAAATTGATAAAAATAAACAATAAAATATATATATTTGAAAGCATTCTTTCTTAACAGCATTTCTTCGCACCTGCCTAAAACTTTTGCTCATTACTGGAAATAGTTGGGACAAGCCATGTACTTGCTCTCTTCCCCTGGGCTGAGGCCTGGGGAGGTGCTGCTGGATGCAGTTCTGCTGTTTGGCCCAATAGCCTGTATGCAGCCTAATATGTGCTGAATGGAGATTGGTCTGAAGTGGTCCTGAAGCTGTCCTGCGTAGTCTGGAGGAAGCTGTGCCAAGGAGGAGACCCAGGGGAGGCCCCTTGCTGGAGAGAGCCAGGAAGAAGGCTGGTCTCTCAGAAGGGCCAGGTGACTCACTTGGAGGACATACTGAGTTTAGGAAATGTGCTACGTTGTCACTGGGTTGGATTTAAGGTTCTGGAACTGTGAAGCTGGATCTGGAGAGTCTGTAAGTCAGGGGTGCCCAACCAAATACCCCTGTGGCCCGTGGCGCCTTCTGATGTGGCCTGCGACCTCCTGCTCTGGGATGGTGGGTCAGCAAGCCCAGATCATGGGTTCCCAACCCGTTATCCCTGAGCATCAGTGATAAGAATGGAGCCGGCAGCAGGGGCGGATCCAGGGGGGGGCAACGGGGCAATTGCCCCCTCCGAGAAATGCAGGTGACTGTGAGAGCAGGGTGTGTGAGAGAGCCGCCGGGCGGCTCCGTGAGTGAAAGAGGAGCCGGGCGGATCCGTGACTGAGAGAGCCGCTGGGCGGCTCGGTGACTGAGGGAGCCGCTGGGCGGCTCCGTGACTGAGAGAGCCACTGGGCGGCTCGGTGACTGAGGGAGCCGCTGGGCGGCTCGGTGACTGAGGGAGCCGCTGGGCGGCTCGGTGACTGAGGGAGCCGCTGGGCGGCTCGGTGACTGAGAGAGCCGCTGGGCGGCTCGGTGACTGAGGGAGCCGCTGGGCGGCTCGGTGACTGAGGGAGCCGCTGGGCGGCTCGGTGACTGAGGGAGCCGCTGGGCGGCTCGGTGACTGAGGGAGCCGCTGGGCGGCTCCGTGACTGAGGGAGCCGCTGGGCGGCTCGGTGACTGAGGGAGCTGCTGGGCGGCCCCGTAAGTGAGGGAGCTGCCGGGCGGCTCCATAGGCGAGAGAGAGCCGCCGCTCAATGTGTTGGTGGGCGGGCTGCTGCCTGCTGGCCAATCAGGGAGCCGGCGGGCGGGGGAGCAGAGAGATGACATCATCTCTCACCGCCCGGCGCCCGCCCTGCATCCCTGCAGTTCAACTTCCCCCCCTCCATGCAGGCAGCTGCGGCAGCAGAGAGATTACATCATCTCTCTGCTGCCTGTCTCTGGGACACAAGAGACCACCTTAGCAGGTGGCAAGTGACAAGTGGCGACGTGGCAAGTGACAATCCGCAACATGTGGCAGGCGACGTGGCAAGTGACATGGCAAGTGACAATCCGCAACGTGGCAAGTGACAATCTGCATCTGGTGACAGGCGACGTGGCAAGTGACAATCTGCATCTGGTGACAGGTGACGTGGCAAGTGACAATCCGCAACATGTGGCAGGCGACGTGGCAAGTGACATGGCAAGTGACAATCCGCAACGTGGCAGGCGACGTGGCAAGTGACAATCTGCATCTGGTGACAGGCAACGTGGCAAGTGACAATCCGCAACGTGGCAGGCGACGTGGCAAGTGACATGGCAAGTGACAATCCGCACAGTGGCAGGCGACGTGGCAAGTGACATGGCAAATGACAATCTGCAACGTGGCAGGCGACGTGGCAAGTGACAATCTGCATCTGGTGACAGGCGACGTGGCAAGTGACAATCTGCATCTAGTGACAGGTGACGTGGCAAGTGACACACTCGGGGCTCCCACTGATTCTGCATTATGGTGAGTTAAACTATTTAATTTTTTATAACAATGTAATTATAGTAATAATGCGCTTCAATCATCCTGACACCATAACAACCATGGTGCCGTGATGATTGAAGCGCCAACACCAGCCATTTCCCCGATAAATGTACCCCAAAAAAATATATTTTCTGGCAGTGCCCCTCCCGAGACTAGACTCTGGATCCGCCCCTGCCGGCAGTAGAGGAAGCATGCAGCTGCAGTATAGAGCAGAGCCAATGCTTCCAGTATAGTGCTGGCTCCCGTCACAGGTGAGTGATACCAAGTGCACTCCACCTGGGACAGCAACAGCCGGCGATACCCGCCTGGGACAGCAACAGCTGGTGACACCCGCCTGGGACAGCAACAGCTGGTGACACCCGCCTGGGACAGCAACAGCTGGTGATACCCGCCTGGGACAGCAACAGCTGGTGATACCCTCCTGGGACAGCAACAGCCGGCGATACCCACCTGGGACAGCAACAGCTGGTGACACCCGCCTGGGACAGCAACAGCTGGTGACACCCGCCTGGGACAGCAACAGCTGGTGACACCCGCCTGGGACAGCAACAGCTGGTGATACCCGCCTGGGACAGCAACAGCTGGTGACACCCGCCTGGGACAGCAACAGCTGGTGATACCCGCCTGGGACAGCAACAGCTGGTGACACCCGCCTGGGACAGCAACAGCAGGTGATACCCGCCTGGGACAGCAACAGCAGGTGATACCCGCCTGGGACAGCAACAGCTGGGGACACCCGCCTGGGACAGCAACAGCTGGTGATACCCGCCTGGGACAGCAACAGCAGGTGATACCCGCCTGGGACAGCAACAGCTGGGGACACCCGCCTGGGACAGCAACAGCTGGGGACACCCGCCTGGGACAGCAACAGCAGGTGATACCCGCCTGGGACAGCAACAGCAGGTGATACCTGCCTGGGACAGCAACAGCTGGGGACACCCGCCTGGGACAGCAACAGCTGGTAACACCCGCCTGGGACAGCAACAGCTGGTGATACCCGCCTGGGACAGCAACAGCTGGTGATACCCGCCTGGGACAGCAACAGCTGGTGACACCCGCCTGGGACAGCAACAGCTGGTGACACTCGCCTGGGACAGCAACAGCAGGTGATACCCGCCTGGGACAGCAACAGCAGGTGATACCCGCCTGGGACAGCAACAGCCGGCGATACCCACCTGGGACAGCAACAGCTGGGGACACCCGCCTGGGACAGCAACAGCTGGTAACACCCGCCTGGGACAGCAACAGCTGGTGATACCCGCCTGGGACAGCAACAGCTGGTAACACCCGCCTGGGACAGCAACAGCTGGTGATACCCGCCTGGGACAGCAACAGCCGGCGATACCCACCTGGGACAGCAACAGCCGGTGATACCCGCCTGGGACAGCAACAGCTGGTGATACCCGCCTGGGACAGCAACAGCTGGCGATACCTTGCCTGGGACAGCAACAGTCTGGGACAGATACCTGCAGAAGTCCTGAGGAAGAAGTGAAGATTGAAGTCAAGCAATTAGCATATCTGTTCTCTACAGGAGCATATAGCTAGATATCTGGTGGTTTCAGATATCAGCGTGGTTTCAGATATCTAGCTATATGCCCCTGTAGCTGGACAATCGTTCGAAACATGTCGGGTTGCTGACTGCTGTTACTCTGTTACCACGCTAATTTCCAATCCTATTTTTATTCAACTTGTGATCACTTGTTCAACTTTTTTATCTGATGCTTGTGAAACGTCTGCTGTGCCGCTGATGGTTTCAAATAAATCTGCTTTTATCGGTTCATGCACCATGTGGAGATTCCCTTTTTTTTCCCTATGTGGAAGACATTGCGACGTGGTGAGAACTACATCCTTTCGGCCACTAGCGTATTGGGAGAGGTGAATCCATCCATCCATCCATCCGATGACCTACAGTCTACCTCGTCTCTGAAGTCGCTGAAGTCGCTGTGTATGCAGTTTCTGTCTCCGAAGTCCCTGTGTATGCAGTTTCCGGTATTGTCCATTGGCACGCCTCACCGAGTTTCCAGTGAACATCCATAGGATCATCTGGATCCACAAGCCCTTATGACACCCCGCCGTACTGTGAGAGTGTCCATCCGTTCTGGTAAGCGCATCCACCTTACTATTTCTATATGAAATCTGTATGCAGGAAGATTGCCCACCAGATGTAACAATCACTACGGGATCTCATCAGTGCGACAGTTTGCACAGCTTTATCGCTAGAATTTTTTATGTATGGACTTTATGCCTTTATATACTACTATACACTGCTGTGATGTAGGGTGATATATATTATTCTAATTAGATGATTCATGTGTGTAGACACTGCACTTATAATTTGTTGTTTTTTTTCACTTATATTTTTTCGAATCACCATCACATTTTTTCGGATGAACATCCTTATTACCTATGAAAGGTGATATGTTTGATTATATGTTTGTATAATCGCTGAAAACGCATGTTTGATTACACATTTGTTTAACCACAGAAAAATGCATGGTTAATGACACTTAGAGCGTACATGGACCCGTCATCCAAGTGCCCCGCGACTGGTTACCAAGTTGCTTAGGTGACCCTCACTCTTCAAAAAGGTTGGGCCACCTATGCTGTAAGTGATCTGCTATGGTACCTGGGACCCAGTGGCGACTGGTGGTATATTTTTTGGGGTGGGGGGTGGCAGTCAATGCACCCACAGCCCCCCCCAGTTGGTTGGGTCACACGCATCACCCCCCCAAACCCCCCCACTCTTCCCAGTCAGTCAGGTCTGCGCCCCAAGCCCACCCTTCTTTTAAGCCTATTATAGCCTCTGGCTCTAACCACGTGCTTAAAAAGAAAAAAAAAACCCCATTGGAATGCATGCGTCCGGCGCCCCGCATGTATATTAGAGGGCCAGACGCATGGATAGGGTGGCGGCGCCCCTGCGCCCTACATTACGGGCCGCCACTGCTGGTACCCCCGAACTCTCACTTCCTTGACTGTTCTCCAATAAATCTTTAAAAAACAAATGTAAGTGGCGCCCAATGTTCTAATCACTCCCCCATTTTAGCCACTCGCCCTGGGGTGAAATGCTGCCTGCACCCTGTCTCTGGGGGGTGCTACACATGCTGTGCCAGCAAAAATGCTTAGAAGATGTAAGATTGGTGTAAGGTTCTATGCTCAAACCTTAGTTCTTGGGGAAAATCCAGACTTCTGGGGCCACCTAGTGAACACATGGAAAAATGCAACACACAACTATTTTGTGCACAGAGGGACATGTTTCACAATTGGCAAACAGTTAGTTTAGCGATCAAGTGCCACTTTTTTGGCCATCCGATCATTTGTCAACTCTATAATGTGCATTCTTCTTCCACAAATTTACAAGATCTGGTACTGTTTGTCATATATATGGATTTCTTATCCTCCAACGACCAGTAAATAAAAGCTGTCTTTTAACAATTGTTGTTTGGTAGATGGCAAATCTTTAATGACTCGTGTATAGCTATTTGCATACCAAACCTCCTCATAAGCCACCACATGTGTCTCCACCACCCTCAAGATGGTCTCCCAGAGTGCATGCAAAAAGCTATACACACACTGAGTTTGGTGAAAATCTCTGATTTATGTATGTTTTGATTTGCAAATATGGTGGTGGTGGTGTAATGGTGTGGGGGGGATATTTTCTTGGCACACTTTGGGCCCCTTAGTACCAATTGAGCATCGTTTAAATGCCACGACCTACCTGAGTATTGTTGCTGACCAAGTCCATCCCTTCATGACTACAGTGTCCCCATCTTCTGATGGCTCCTTCCAGCAGGATAATGCACCATGTCACAAAGCTCCAATCATCTCACCACTGGACAATGAGGTCACTTTCACCCAAATGGCCCTCCACAGTCACCACATCTCATCCAATAGACTAGAGCATCTTTTGCACGTGGTTGAACGGGAGATTCACATCATGGATGTGCAACTGACAAATCTGCAGTCTGAATGTCAATATGGACCAAAATCTCTGAGGAATGTTTCCAACATCTTGTTGAATCTATGCCATGAAGAATGAAGGCTGTTCTGAAGGCAAAAGGGGTCCAACCCGGTACTAGCAAGGTTTACCTAATAAAAGTGGCCAGTGAGTGTGTATTGACTTCAGATGTAGTCCTCAGCTGTATATGGTGAAATTATTGCCTTTTAAAAATAGATCTTATCTTAAGATTTATGTATTTTAATATATGGAATAAAGAAAATGTTTTATCTTAATACTATGTATGTGAAATTGTTTGCTTGCCCTTAAAATCCCAGTAGAGCTGTTTCTGTATATTTCAGTTTAGTTCCACTTTAGATAATTTCACCCACAACCCTTGCTCCTCTCTTCTGCTAAGCAGCACTCTGGCTCCTTGCTTATCTAAATGTATGAGGTGCTAACAGTCCTCATTGCCCCAGAACAACCAATCACATGCAAACATTACGCTCACCATAGTTCAGCTTTAAAATCGACCTGTCAGCCACCTTACATTTTTAAAAGTAAAAGTCTCACCTAAGAGTAGACCCTACAATATTCCCACTACTGTCTCCATTATTTAGAAGAAATCCTTTTAGTAGGCCTTTCTAATCTCAGATTGATTCTGTATGGTTCCATTTTCTGAATTTGCAATGCCCATTCATACATTTTCCTGTCCATTGGCTGAACCCCTTTCGACCACTGAGGTGCTTGTATTGGAAAGGGGATGGTTGTAGGTAGGACTCAGCTCCACCGAGAATAGTTTATCCCCACATCACGGGAACTCAGGCCCTTAGTGGCACAACATGGCTAACATGTCTACCTAACCTAGGGCAATATCAGACCAGCTGCACACAGCATCTAATACAACTTTATTGTTTAGAGACACAGACATTAAAGCCTGACCTGGTGGTCTCCCCCTACTGATGCGTTTCGTCTTTTGACAGGTTTAAGAATAGGATTATTGACTGTATTTGATGTCCAACCAGTCTTTCGTTAATAGGGAGTGGATGAGCTTTGGTGTCTGTCCTGGAACATCAATTTGAGAGGCCTAGGATTGGCAACCTTATGCTATCAGATTCTTGTTTTAGGCAAAGTTCTTTTTTACTGTTAAATGTTATACTTGATTTACAGGTTCTCTTTAAAGGGAACCTCATTTTTTTTATATAGCTTTTTCAGATATTCATTTGAATGTGATCAGGGTGAAGAGTCAGTCCATGCAAGAGCGGTGTTTCAGTTGTAGGTGGATTTGGGTGGCCCTTATCGGCTTCTTATATCTCTTGAGGCTTCCAGAAGTGACTTCTTCCATGGACTCACACCAATCAAAAATGAACACAACTTTGTGTGAATAGTTGATTGTATCTTAGCTCTGTTCAGCCAGGATGCTGTCTGTACTGCTTAGGATTCAAAGGGCCACTAGAGGGATAGTCTACCGATTAAAAATATGGAACAGAAAGCACGCAAACTATGAAAGTTACATCAGAAAGGTAACTGTTGCCCTCATGATTGGCAACGTGTACTCACTGACTATGCACTATAGGTTCCCTCTAGGTCTGTGGAGATTCTATTGGTGGTAACCCCCGTATTACATGACAGGAATGGCCATTTCTGAAGGTTTAGTATAAGGCAGATCTAGTTTTCTTCCAGCTCTCCCATGTCTGTCTCTGCGTCCTGCCAGGTGGGCCCCTTGAAGATCAGGAAGTGGGAGTTGCTGGTGACAGGGGGCTTGTTGGGGTCGGACTGGACCTGTTCTGGTTTTTGGGAGGCGAACGGGAAGGGCCCGGCTCCAATAACCTTCGTTTCCAACTCAGCCAAGATCTGTAGGGAGTATTTCAGCTCTTGATCACTGTCAACAGAGAAAAGATTCTGGGTGTTAGTCATGTCTGCCTTTACAGCTGACCTCTAGCCTTCCCTGGAGACCCCTGTTGTAAAGGCTCCTCTCTTGCTGGCCCCTTTCATTTATTGGATTTCAGTTCTTTCAATCATGGATGCTCAGCATCATATGTGGTCATTATCTAGTGTGGTCTGCGTGCAATTACAGCCTGTCTAGGAACACCCACTCCTCCAGACTGATATCCACCCATTAAGATATTTTGATATTTAAAGGTTTTGATTGTAGTTGGCTTTATCGGTCTTGCTGGGATGGATAAACAAAGAGTAATGGGTCTGATAAACCTTCATGGAGAAAACGCTGCCCTTTGCTCCCTCCATAGCTGACCACGTGACCAAAAGCCCAGGCTCTCAGTCATGTGGTCACAGCTAAAGCCAATCTCTGACCCTTCCCTTCAGCAGCAATCACATGGTCAGATGCCTAGGCACAGGAGAGCGCTCATCAGAGAGATTGTCCAATCCCGCAAAAGACCGGTGAGAGATTTTCGTCGGAAAATGCGACCGTGTGTACGCTCCATCGGACTTTTGCTGGCCGAATTCCAGCCAGCAAAAAACTGAGAGCATGTTATCAAATTTTCCGGTCAGAAAAAGGTCCTATCCGAAAATGCGATCGTCTGTGGCACGTCTGAGGCAATTCTACGCATGCTCGGAAGCATTGAACTTAATTTTCTCGGCTTGTCGTAGTGTTGTACGTCACCGCGTTCTTGACGGTCGTAATTTCACCAAACTTTTGCGTGACCGTGTGTATGCAAGGTAAACTTGAGCAGAATCCCGTCAGAAAAGCCATCATATCTTTTTCCAATGGGAAGTCCGATTGTGTGTACAAGGCATATGAAGTATTCCATCTATGGCCAGATCAGTAGATGTCTGCGTTTCCCCAGAACCACCAATTAGAGCCAAGCCTGCACTGAGGAGTGCCCTTCGCCTTCTCTCCTTTCTCGGCAACTATATAAAAGGTTATGTAGAGTCATAAAGGGAGAGGTGAAGGAGTTGGCACAGCACAGACATGCAAGAAAGGGAAGACCTGTTCTGCTTCCAGGATGGAAATTCAGCCTGTAATATTAATGTTGGCCACTAGATGGAACCCAGACTAAATTTTAATAGTAGGAGCCAAAGACTGTTCAGCTTTAATAAAAGCTTCCATCATCCTTCAGTCTAAGAAAAGGAAACAGGTTCATCCTGGGAGCTCAGACTCAGAACTGAGGGAGAGGGGAAACCAGCCATCATATCTGCAGCGCATATTGAGGACTGAATTTATCTGCAGCCTGATTATTTTATTGTGCTTCTGCATGTTTTATACACTGATTTGTATGAATTTCTTATCAGTTTTTTCCCTAATAGTTTAACCCCACTCTGTTTTTTTAATAAAGCTTCCAGACTACATGCAGTCTGGCCTATTGCAGAATAGTAGGGTTTAGATGTATGTTGAGTTACACACAGGGAAACGTGTAGCAAAAGTGCCAGGGAATTTCTTTTTTTTTTTTTTTTTGGAGTATTTAAATTTTCTAGCAAATTGAAAGGCAAAATGTAAGTTCATAAAAAAAGAGTTTACGAAAAGGAAAAACACTGAAAGTAAGCATTTTAAAATGCATGTAACTTTTTATGTTGGTGACAGGGGCTATTTAAATAGAACAGGATTACTGCAAATGACACCCCGCGGCTGCACACTTACCTGTACATTGTAAACAGACAAGGGATGTTATAATCCCGCAGGAGAAGCAGGGTGGGAAGCCAGCCTTCTGTAAGACCCTGCGAGGCGTGGAATCCTGCAAAATATAGAGACAAGGCAGAAGAGATTTGTGATTATCCCATGAACTCTCTAATGATCCTAAGAACAAACTTATTTGTACAAATATAAACTGGAGGAAAGCTAAAAATTGTACTGTTGTTCTAAAAACTGTCACAAAAAAAGCTGCCTATGGGCACAGCTCCACCTACAGGCCAGAAATGGGACGCAGCCTAGTAAAATCAAATCAAATCTATGTGATAGTAAAAAAAAATTAATTCAAATCTATGTAATCATAAAAAATAAAAAAACATAACTAAGCATACAAAAATGTGTGTGAGATCCAATTTATTCTGAGACTCTAATTGTACCTCAAGGTGTCACAATTTATATATATATATATATATACACATATGCACTGTATATAAATAACATTGTGACACCTGAAGGTAAAATTGGACTCTCAGAAGAAAAAAGTCTGAATCTGCAGCATCAAGAAGGACACTCATAGAAGCCAAAGATCACAGAGATCGCACTAATAGGTAGTGGTCAATATGTAATGATTAAATGGTGAAAATCCTAACAATGAGCTTTTCCTATTTGGTCCCTTTTCGGCTTTTTAAATCTACCATTGTAGGTGTTTTTTTCATTTGTTATATTTGTTCCATAAATGCAAAAATACCTGTTTATTCTGCCGGAAATCTTGAGCTGATAACTGTACACTCTGCCTGTTCTGACTGTTCTCAGTTACATTGTTCTCTGCTCTCTCTGCAGACTATAGGACCCACTTCCTTTATGTTATGGAGAATTGGAGATGAGGAGGTGTTTGTAGTCCTAGGGTAATAACTGTGCTTTTGTTTTTTTTATAGATAGAGTGAACGTTATCACCCTAGGATCATAGGTGTGCGCAGCCTATTGCATTAGGGTGTGCACCCCAAAGCTCAAACACACACTACTCACTACTACTCACATCACTCACCATGTTCATTCAGAAAGGGAAGGGGCTGATAAATACATATTTACCGGCCTCTTCCCTCACTCATCCTAAAACATCTCCACAACAACAGCCGGCAGGAGAGGAGAGGAGAGGAGAGGAGAGGAGAGGAGAGGAGAGGAGAAGAGGGAAGCCAGAAGTGCTGCAGAGGGAAGGAGTGGGGAGCCAGGGCAGTAGGGGGAATCTGTGCTGCACAGGGTGATTAGGGTGTGCCTGGGCACACCCGGCACACCCTGTGCCCATGCCTATGCCTAGGATATAAAGTATGCAGGATCACCAGGTTAAAACGAAGGAAATAAAAGCTTGAGGCCCCCCCATTCACACTTTGCGTAGCGAGAACTTGTGTTTTCCTGCTCAGCTATTTTGTGTAAGTGATTTTTACACGATTCTGTGTGTCACCCAGAGGGCAGCCCATTCACCTCAATGCGCGTTTGTTGCCCCCAAAAGAAGGCCCTGCTCCTTTGAAAAGGTGAGTTTTGCTATGATTGCAGCACGATTCTGTTGTGCGTCAATCGCGGCAAAATCGCATCGCATTTGGGAATGTCATTTAGAAGCAATGGCAACCAAACACGTGTTGTGTGCGTTTTGCAGTGATTGCCAAGCGATTTGGAGATGCGGGCAGAATCGTGTGCGATTCTGCCCCTTGATATCAAATGTGAATGGGGCCTCAAAAATGAAAAGGAATGCAGCCACCACATCTAAGGACCAGTAGGCTGCAATAGATTATATAGGTCATGGGTTTAGATTTAATTTAGATTTAGATTTAATGAGTTTTAAATTTAATAATGTCTCTATTTTTCTGTTTCTCGTTGATCATACCTCCCAACATTTTGAGATGGGAATGAGGAACACCTACTAGAGAATGTATGTAGGCCTACCTCCCAACTTTTTGAGATGGGAATGAGAGACACCTATCAGCAAAAGTATGCAGGCATAGGACACGCCCCTTGCCACGCCCCCTTACAGGAGAATTGTACAGAAAAAACAAGATTGGTTAAACCCACAAGTGCTTTTTTTTTACCACTACTATTCCTTTATATTGGCTTTTGGAATTTACAAATGCAGCAATTTAGAAATCAGATGAAAGGTTTAGCGCTGGGAAACACTTTTTGATAGATAAAAAGCTAATTTTATATACATCTATACAGATCAGACCAAAATGAGGGACAAATGAGGAGGAATGAGGGACAGAGGGACATTGCTCCAAATCAGGGACAGTCCCTCCAAATCCGGGACAGTTGGGAGCTATGATGTAGGCATAGGACACGCCTCCTGCCACACCCCCTTAATGGAGAATTAACCATAAAAAAAGGTTAATTAAATCCACAAGGACTTTTTTTACCACTACTATTCCTTTTTATTGGCTTTTAATATTTACAAATGCAGCAATTTAGAATTTGAATGAAAGGTTTAGCACTGGAAAACACTTTTTTATAGATAAAAAGTGCATTTTATATACATCTATACGGATCAGACCAAAATGAGGGACAAATGAGGAGGAATGAGGGACAGAGGGACATTGCTCCAAATCAGGGACAGTCCCTCGAAATCAGGGACAGTTGGGAGCTACGCCGTTGATGCCGAATAATTGTTTAGCCTCTAAATCTCTAGAACAAGCAACAAATGCCCAATAAATCGCTGTAAGTCTAAATTTAATCTGCACTTCTAGACCTTCTCCCAGCATTCCTGACCATCCATCCATCCATCCTGGGCTTGACTTCACTTAAGCACCTGTCTGGTTGGCCCTCTTTATCCCAGGCCCACACCCATGGTGTATGTACAGCTGTCCCTGTGTATCTCCACAAGACTTTCTCTGGCGTAGTTGGGAGATTATTCAGGGCTCTCTCCCGTTGCTCTGGGGTTTCAGGCTACCGATTCTGGCAGGCAGGGGTGGGATAAAAGGGGCTTCGCACGAGATCCTCAGATAAACCTCTACAAGGGCCATAAATACGCAGGATTGCTTGGCTCCATCTAAAGATGTAACGATGGAGTGGAGAACATTTCTAACATTGGACTGTAACCCGGCACCTCTGAGCTCATCGTGTCATAGTGTGTTCCAAGGCTTAATGGATAAGTGCACTTTAAAACAAAGAGCAATTACCCTTTTTATCCCCCCCTCTCCCCTGACCCAACCTTGCCCACCCTCCCCCTGTACAGATACATACCTACTAGAACTGACGGCTGTGCTTGTGAGGCTTTATTTATATCAATGATGCAAGTCTTCACCTGTCCAGGCAGGAAAGTGAAGACCTACACCACTCAATATAAACAAAAGGTGGAATCATGGCCATCAGATTAACCACTTGATCTCTGGAAGATTTACCCCCCCCCTTCATTGCCAGGCCATTTTTGGCGATATGGCACTGCGTTACTTTAACTGACAATTGCGTGGTCGCGTGACGCTGTACCTTTTTTTCCCCCACAAATAGAGCTTTTTTTTGGTGGTATTTGATCACCTCCGCTGTTTTTTATTTTGTGCGCTATAAACAAAAAAAAAGACTGACAATTTAAAAAAAAAAAAAAAAAGAAATATTTTTTACTTTCTGCTATAAAACATTTCCAATAAAAAAAATGTAAAAAATCTAATGTCTTCATAAATTTAGGCCAATATGTATTATGATACATATTTGGTAAAAAAAAAAAAAATTCCCAATAAGCATATATTGATTGGTTTGCAAAAAAGTTATAGCGTCTACAAACTATGGGATTTTTTTATACATTTTTATTTATTTATTTTACTAGCAATGGCGGCGATCAGTGACTTATAGCGTGACTGCGATATTGCAGCAGACAAATCGGACACAGGGGCGGACTTTTCAACCGGACTGGCCTGGCGGAACGAGTCCGTCGGACAATCCGACCGTGTGTGGGCTTTATCGGACCTGCAGCGGACTTTTTCTGTAGAAAATCAGACTTTAGATTTGGAATATGTTTCTGTATGCTAGTCCGATGGACAAAAAAGGATGCAAGGGCAGCAATCGGCTACTGGCTATGAACTTCCTTATTCTAGTCCCTTCGGAAGTCATCACGTTCATACCAACGGACTTTCGAACGGACTTTAGTCCGTTCGTGTGTGGGCAAGTCCGGTCGCCCGAAAGTTCGTAGTAACTCCGTCGAAAGACCGTCGGAACGTTTGATGCTGAAAAGTCCACCCGTGTGTATACGGCTTAAATGACACTTTTTGGGGACCAGTGACACTTATACAGTGATCAGTGCTAAAAAAAATATGCACTGTCACTGTACGAATGACACTGGCTGAGAAGGGGTTAACATCAGGGGCGATCAAAGATTTAACTGTGTGCCTAACCTATGTTTCGGTGTACTGTGTGGGAGGTGCTTTTACTAAGGGAAGGCATGGATCCATGTCCCTGCACTGCAGAGACACAGAATCCATGAGTTCCTACTGGCAGAACGGCGATCTGCCTTGTTTATAGTTATTTTGAGGGGACAGCAAATTTATACTGTTATACAAGCTGTACACTCACTACTTTACATTGTAGCAAAGTGTCCTTTCTTCAGTGTTGTCACATGAAAAGATTTAATAAAATATTTACAAAAAATGTGACGTTGTACTCACTTTTGTGAGATACTGTAAATAAAAAATGCTTACATTGGTCCCAGTTTTCAGCACCTCCTGGGGAGGCATGAGTGACGTCACTGTGCCTCACCGCTGCCTTCCAGGAAAAGTGGCCACCTGAAATCCTACGGAAATGCTCTCTAGCACATTGCAGCTGGGAGGCAGAGGTAAGGCATGGTGACGTTGAGTGAAAAACAGGTTCCTCAAAGATGGGATTTTAACGGAACCATAAGCAGTAATTGATTTATAAAAGTACAAATTTATTCAAGCAGAAAATGATTGCGTAATAACAATACAAAAAAGGAATAAAACCAAACACATGGTAAGAGAAACATCTGGGAGCCAAGTGCTGGAATGGCCCAAATCAACAGAGGAAGACCAACGCGTTTCAACAGTTAAGGTAGCAGTCTTCTTCAGGGACAACGGGCAAAAGAATTCCAGAAATGTACATTCAGTCCCATGTGTTAATTGATTCGACCAAGGAAGATAGTAGCTCAAGGGATAAAAGGGGTAGTGAGACGCCAAAGCACCGCCATGCCAACAGAGCAGACAAGAGATGGAAAATGTCAGACAAGACCCTCATGTGGGGATGTGCCCACCCAAAGGGGGCCGGAGCAGATGGAGAGATCTGGCCACAGGGGTCTATATCTCAGATGTTGTAACGAATCACTGAGTGCAGATGTTTTATAAAAATCACTTGTCCAGAAAACCCTCTGGTTTATTCCTAAAATCCATCCACAGCTAGCCCAAATGGCCAAAAAAAGTAATACGCTACTGCTAGGATGTCTGGCTGCAGCAACCAACAGGACCTCGTTGGTGCGGTTTGAGCATCAATCCTTCTGTCTCCCAGGTGAAGCAGGGGTGATGTCACCCATGCCTCCCAGGAATTGCTGAAAACTGGGACCAAGGTAATTTTTTTTTTTTTTCATTTTGGGCATTTATGTTTTAAAGGTTTTTGCATTTGGGGGTGGCTCCACGAAACTCGCAGAAGCCAGTGAAAAGGCAGGTATTTATTATTTTATGTACTTTTATGGCAGGTTCTCTAGGTTTAGAATGCTCTGTGGCAATAATGTCCTTTCTAGAAGTTATAAAGACTTCTGGTTAAAACTGGAACCTTTTAGGGTTTTTTAGTGAAGGAAGTCCAGGTTTCTATTAGTGTCACTTGCTATATATCGGACAGTGTCTCGGGACCTTTATTCTGTGTGTTACAGCAGATCATATTTTGCCTCTGTTCACACTTGTGCAACTCCAAAGTCGCATGATTTCCAGTGCAACTTTACACTCTCTGGCACTCGAGTCGCATTAAAAATAATGCAAGAACCTTTCCAAAGTTGCTGCAAAATTAAGTCGCATAGATCCGACGGGTGCCATTAAAACCAATGAGCTGCAACTTGTCATGCGACTTTATTTGTCCAAAGTCGCATGACAAGTCACACAAGTGTGAACGGAGCCTAAACAACAAATCCACACACTATCAGGTTGAAAAAAAAAAGAAACTGGAAATAAACTGATCCCCAGCTAAGATAGTTTCCCTTTAATATTTATATAGCTATTCCAATCTCAGTGTATATATATATATTATAGACCCTACCCTTTTGTCAGCAGTTTAATGTAAAGCTCTTCAGGATGCCTCCTTGTCACATGCTTTAGCAGAATGTTTTATGACTACAGAAGCTTTGGATTGCATTTCAACTGAGTTCTGTTCTGAGAATTCCAGATTCCACACATCCTTATTAGTGCTAGATCACGTATCACGATGCACAGATTACAGAGAAAGCAAAGTGAGATAAATACCTGGATGGAAGCCCACCACGAGATCAGGCCTCGCTGCCCGTTGGTTCTCCACCAGCGTCTCCCAGAAGATATGGTATAGGGCTTTGTAACCACTCAGGTAGACTTTTCCACGTGGGCCATAAGCTGTCAGTGGAGGTCTCATCACCGGGCCATGGACCACTTCTGGGCCGACCATAACCACCTCCAGACCCTGGTTCCCTGGAAACATCTTGGCAAGCTCATCGTAGTCTGTTTCCCGGATGTTCAATGTCTCGATGTGAGAGGCGCCAACCACATGCACAGTGATCGGGCCAGTGTAGGGATCAACGCGGAAGGCGTTCATAGCAAAACCAATGGTCAAGGGCCTTGTGAAAAAGTCGGTGGTCAAGCGTTTGATGGACTCTCTCAGTTCAGCGTTCTCAGGTTTTGGCTTTCCACAGTTGGACCAGAGGATGCCCATGTACCGTCCCGCCATGATGTTTGCTATCTTCTCCTCTAGGTTCTCCTGCATGGAGAACCAGTCATCCCAGGTCTTCACAATAGAAATAGATTTGGTCCAAGGGGAGGTGGTGAAAGGAATATCTCCTACAAGAAAATACAGTATGTTCCAAGGATTATTAAAGAGCAAATAGTGTTTGAACAACCTTCACTCCCATGGTTTGTCACCATTGCAACCCCTGGATGGAGATCTCCCTAACCTCGACCACTGCAGCGAAAAACGGACCTTTGCTTTTAGGGTGATTTACTTGTGTCGAATAATATATCAAATATTTTTGTGTGCTGTTCAATATTTGTGCAGGAGAATATTTTGGAGAATTAGGTTGGGTTGGTGACCATGACATCATCAGAGAAAAGACAAGGCAAACTTGTTTTGGAAAGTAGACAATCTGAGGTATTTAGCAACAGGCATGGCAAGTTTTTTGAAGTTGTAATTTTTTGCCACAATTTTTTTGGAAAGAAAGAAATTAAATAAAACTAGTTTTTTTTTCATAATTTATTTTTTTTCACATACTGTCAGCAGTGCAGTACAGCGTCATCATATGTCTGGTGTGGCGGGATACTGACTGGTGACAAGGATACAGCGAGAAGGCGGCAAGCAGACATCTTGTTACACCCACCGGAGTCATGCATTTCACACTTATTTTTAATAGTAAACTCAGCTTATATAGTGAAATTTAGTATTTTGAAATCCGGCAGACTGTTTTGATGTTGATTTTTCAAAGCAGCTGTGTTCTGTCAGATTAGCAAACCTGTGAGATCAGCAGCCTTGCTGCTGCTTTTAAAATTCAACATCTAAACAGTCAGACAGATTTTTAAATACTGAATTTGACTATATAAGCTCCGTTTAATGTTAAAAATAAGTGTGAAATGTAGGACTCCGCTGGGTGTAACAAGATGTCCGCTTGCCGCCTTCTCACTGTATCCTTACTAGGGATGAGCCGAACACCCCCCGGTTCGGTTCGCACCAGAACCTGCGAACGGACCGAAAATTCGCACGAACGTTAAAACCCCATTGACGTCTATGGGACTCGAATGTTCGAAATCAAAAGTGCTCATTTTAAAGGCTAATTTGCATGGTATTGTCCTAAAAAGGGTTTGGGGACCCGGGTCCTACCCCAGGGGACTTGTATCGATGCAAAAAAAACTTTTAAAAACGGCCGTTTTTTCGAGAGCAGTGATTTTAATGATGCTTAAAGTAAAAAAAAAAAAAGTGAAATATTCCTTTAAATATCGTACCTGGGGTGTGTCTATAGTATGCCTGTAAAGTGGCGCGTGTTTCCCTTGTTTAGAACAGTCCCTGCACAAAATGACATTTTTAAAGGAAAAAATCTCATTTAAAACTGCTTGCGGGTTTAATGTAATGTCGGGTCCTGGCAATATGGATGAAAATCAGTGAGACAAACGGCATGGGTATCCCCCAGACCATTACCAGGCCCTTTGGGTCTTGTATGGATATTAAGGGGAACCCCGCACCCAAATTAAAATAAGGAAAGGTGTGGGGCCACCAGGCCCTATATACTCTGAACAGCAGTATACAGGCGGTGCAAACAAGACAGGGACTGTAGGTTTGTTGTTAAGTAGAATCTGTTTGTAATTTTTAACGGGTACATTTTTAACGTGTTTAGCTCCAGCCAAAAAATCTATTTTAAGCTTTTTGGAAAACATAGCGAAGGGTTATCACCCCTGTGACATTTGTTTTGCTGTCTTTCCTCCTCTTCAGAAGATTTCACCTCACTTTTTGTCCCAATGACAAATGTTTTTTGAAAATTTGGGGTTTTTTGTGGAACAAGGATTGGAAAGCATCAGTGGAAAGGAGAAATGTTTTTACCATATTAACTCTTACAGGAGAGAATTTCCCTTCCTAGGGGTAGATTTCATCTCACTTCCTGTTGTCTCCTTCCGTTTGCAAGTAGGAGTCGTTTGTAAGTTAGATGTTTGAAAGTAGGGGCCTGCCCTATATACTCAGCAGAAATTTGGGCCTTAGGTGTTGTTGTGGCCACAAGACTGTAAGCCCTCACAGGGCCCTGCTGTGAAATATTAGATCAAAAATTGTAATTACATGCCCTTGTTGAACAGGGGCTGAAAAATTGGGCCTTAGGCACTGGTGCTGGTGCCACAACACTGAAACCTCTCACAGATACTCTAGTTGGAACGCAGAAATGAGCCCTGCTGCAAAGTATTGCATCAAAAATTGTAATTACACGCCCCTGTTAAACGGGGCTGAAAAATTGGGCCTTAGGCACTGGTGGTGGCACCCAGAACCAAAAATGTTCTTACAAGCTATCAGCGTGATGATTGAGGAGGAAGAGGATAATTACTCAGGGATAGTCACTCAGCATCAGCATAGGCAGTCTTTGAAGGGATCTGAGATTTCAAAAAAAATTATTCGGTTACATCAGCATCAGGTGCTTGGTAGCTGGTGGTGATCCAAGACTGATTTATTTTTATGAAGGTCAGTCGATCGACCGAGTCGGTGGACAGACGCACCCTGTGATCGGTTACAAAGCCTCCAGCAGCACTGAATGTCCATTCCGAAAGAACGCTGGATGCAGGACAGGCCAGTAGCTCAATTGCATACTGTGCAAGCTCTGGCCAGTGATCCATCCTCAAGACCCAGTAACCCAGAGGATTTTCGGTGGGAAAGGTGTCCAAGTCAGATCTTGCCCCTAGGTATTCCTGCACCATGTAAAACAGACGCTGGCGACGGTTGCTGGAACCGATCATACCTTGGGGCTGCGGACCAAAAAATTGTCTGAACGCATCGGTCAGACGGCCACCTTCTCCACCGCTCCTTCTTTGACTGACCGAAGCCTCAGCAAGACATTGTCCAGAAACAGGAGTTTGTAACCTCCCAGTCTCTGGGAACGCGTTGCACAGACCTTTCTGCAAGGCCTCCCGAAGATGTTCATCCTCTGCTCCCTCTGCGATGGCAAGATAAGGTCCGCAACCTTACCCTTGTAACGTGGATCAAGGAGGGTTGCCAGCCAGTATTGGTCCTTCTCCTTGATACCACGAATACAAGGATCATTACGCAGGCTTTGCAGGATCAGGGAGGCCATGCAGTGTAGGTTTGCTGAGGCATTCGGTCCGAAGTCCTCTGGGTCACTAAGGACGACATGGTCCGCAGCCACCTCCTCCCAGCTACGTACAAGTCCATGTGTTTCTTGGGACTGATCCCTTAAAGACTGCTGCTGATGCTGAGCACCAGGCTCCACCTCCATACTGACACAGTCTTCCTCCTCCTCCTCCTCCTCCTCTTCCTGTGTGATCGGCGGGCATGCAGGAACACTGTCTGGATAAAGGGGGCCTTGAGAGCTAAGGAAGTCCTCCTCTTCCTGCCTCTGTTCTGCCTCAAGTGCCCTGTCCATTATTCCACGCAGCGTGTGCTCCAACAGGTGGACAAGGGGGACAGTGTCACTGATGCATGCACTGTCACTGCTCACCATCCTCGTGGCCTCCTCAAATGGTGACAGGACAGTGCATGCATCCCTGATCATGGCCCACTGGCGTGGGGAAAAAAAACAAGCTCCCCTGACCCTGTCCTGGTGCCATAGTCGCACAGGTACTCATTGATGGCCCTCTGCTGCGTGTGCAGCCGCTGCAACATGGCCAACATTGAGTTCCACCTGGTGGGCATGTCACAGATTAGGCGGTTCTTGGGTAGGTTAAACTCCTTTTGGAGGTCCGTCAGCTGAGCACTGGCATTATATGACCGGCGGAAATGCACACAGACTTTCCTGGCCTGCCTCAGGACATCCTGTAAGCCCGGGTACCTGCCCAAGAACCGCTGCACCACCAAGTTAAGGACGTGAGCCAAACAGGGCACATGGGTCATTTGTCCCTGTCGGAGGGCAGAGAGGAGGTTGGTGCCATTGTCACAAACCGCCATTCCTGCCTTAAGTTGGCGTGGCGTCAACCACCTCTGAACCTGCCCCTGCAGAGCTGACAGAACCTCTGCCCCAGTGTGGCTCCTGTCCCCCAAGCACACCAGCTCAAGCACCGCATGGCATCTTTTGGCCTGCGTACTTGCGTAGCCCCTTGAACGGCTACGGAGCACCGCTGGTTCCGAGGACAAAGCACAGGAAGAGGCCATGGAGGAAGAAGAAGAGGAGGGGGTGGAGGAGAGAGGTGTGTCACAATCATTAGCATTTTGGAGGCGTGGTGGTGGAACAACCTCCAACACTACTGCACCTTGTCCTGCATCCTTCCCAGCTGCCAGCAGAGTCACCCAATGCACCGTGAAACTTAGGTAACATCCCTGTCCGTGCATGCTGGACCATGAGTCAGCGGTAATATGCACCTTACCGCTCCGCCCTGTCCAGCGAGGCATGGACATTGCCTTCCACATGCCGGTAGAGAGCCGGAATCGCCTTCCATGAGAAAAAGTGGCGTTTGGGTACCTGCCACTGAGGAACCGCACATTCCACAAACTCACGGAAGGGGGCAGAGTCTACCAACTGAAAAGGCAGCAGTTGAAGTGCTAGCAATTTTGCCAAGCTAGCATTCAACCGCTGGGCATGTGGATGGCTGGGAGCAAACTTCTTTCGGCGGTGCAGCAGCTGGGGCAAATTTGCCTGGTACAATCTGACGTCGGTGTACCAAAAGCAGATTGCCCACAAGTACTTGGCTGTGACACACCTAATTCTACACCTTCATTCCTCTCAGTGCAGGTCTCAGAGAGGACTGAAGGTATAGTGGGGTTGGAGATCTCAGCTGATGAGGAGCAAGGAGAGGTCCTCTTTGTTCTTTGGTGTGGGTCTTTTAGATACGCTTGCCAATGAACTGCATGGCAGGTCAACATATGTCTGGTCAAGCATGTGGTACCCAAGTGGGAGATGTTTTGGCCAAGCGAGATACGCTTGAGACATATGTTGCAAATAGCAGCAGTGCGATCTGATGCACTCGTCTCAAAAAAGGGCCACACCAAAGAACTTTTTGAATAACGCGCAGAGACTGCAGCGCCCTGCACATGTGGAGCTTTGGGGTGTGATGCAGTCAAGGTGCTGCCCTTAGGCTGGCCCCTGGGGGGCATCCTGCCTCGTTGGTGATGTGCCGCCTCCTCCTCCTCCTCTCTCCTATCAGGCACCCACGTTGAGTCAGTGACCTCATCATCCCCTCCCTCCTCATCACTGGAGCAAACCTGGCAGTATGCTGCAGCAGGGGGAGCATGACTGCCAGATTGCTGTCCTTCTTGGGCACCCCCTCTGTCCGTGCTCACGTTACTGCCTTCATCGAGCTCAGTATCATCATCAGAGCATTCCAAACGCTGGGCATCCTCCTGGAGCATGTACCCAACACTGTGGTCAAACAGTTCGAGGGACTCCTCAGGAGGACATGGTGGGGCTAGGGAAGGAGTCACTGATGACATTGAGCCAAGGGAAGAGGCCGCTGCTTTGCCAGACAAAGTACCCTGGGCATGGGTGAGAGAGGATGAGGAGGATGAGGACGGCTTGGTCATCCACTCGACCAAGTCTTCCGCATGTTGCGGCTCCACGACCAGCACTAGACACAGAGCCTGCTTGCCCTCTCTTATTGGCTTGTGACTGTCTGCCTCTCCTTCTTGGCCTTCCAGACATACTAATGGCCTGTAGCTGCACTAAGCTGGGATATATATATATATATATATATATATATATATATATATACTGATACTGCAGCTAGCAAAATCAACTGCCTGCCTGTAGTATGAGAACACCACCAACCTTCTACAGGTAGCTTTAGCTGAACACTGTGCAGAGCTCGCAAAAAACTAACTTGTAGCTTTTTTAGCTGCCTGCGGT
Source organism: Aquarana catesbeiana (assembly GCF_042186555.1). Taxonomy (NCBI): domain Eukaryota; kingdom Metazoa; phylum Chordata; class Amphibia; order Anura; family Ranidae; genus Aquarana; species Aquarana catesbeiana. Next base: position 79,280,758 of record NC_133329.1, on the reverse strand, counting down.
AGTGATAGGATCAGGAAAACACCACCAACCTTCTACAGGTAGCTTTAGCTGAACACTGTGCAGAGCTCTCAAAAAAATAACTTGTAGGTTTAGCTGGACACTGTGAGGAGGACGCACCACATTAACTTGTAGTATTAGCTGAACACTGTGAGCAGGACGCACTGCACTAACTTGTAGGTTTAGCTGAACACTGTGAGGTGGACGCACCACACTAACTTGTAGGTTTAGCTGAACACTGTGAGCAGGACGCACTGCACTAATTGTAAATAGTCTAGCTGCCTGACTGTGGTACTAATAGGATCAAAAGAACACCAGCAATTTTCTTCAGGTAGCTGTAAATACTGTAACAAGACAAGCCTGCCTGTCAGTAAGAAGATAACAGGAACAGATCTAGCTGAACACTGTGAGCAGGACACACTGCACTAACTTGTAGCTTTAGATGAACACTGTGCAGAGGTCTCACTACGCTAACTTGTAGGTTTAGCTGAACACTGTGAGGAGGACGCACAGCACTAACTTGTAGTTTTAGCTGAACACTGTGAGCAGGACGCACTGCACTAACTTCTAGGTTTAGCTGAACACTGTGAGCAGGACGCACCCCACTAACTGTAAATAGTCTAGTTGCCTGACTGTGGTACTAATAGGATCAAAAGAACACCAGCAATTTTCTTCAGGTAGCTGTAAATACTGTAACAAGACAAGCCTGCCTGTCAGTAAGAAGATAACAGGAACGGATCTAGCTAAACTGAATACAGTGTATATATATATATATATATATATATATATATATATATATATATATATATGCAACACCTGGGATGCATATATATACACAATACACTGTAAGTGCAGCTAACTGACTGACTGTTCTGCCTAATCTATCTAACTCAAATCAAATGACACTGTCTGTCTCTCTCTCTCTCTCTATCTATGAACGCCGGAACACACACTACACAGGGTCGCCGTGCAGGCGGCCTTATATAGTGTGGGGCGTGTACTAGATCCCCTGAGCCATAATTGGCCAAAGCCTCCTTGGCTTTGGCCAATTACGGCTCTCTGTTCAGACGGCGCTGTGATTGGCCAAGCATGCGGGTCATAGTGCATGCTTGGCCAATCATCAGCCAGCAATGCACTGCGATGCCGCAGTGAATTATGGGCCGTGACACGCCACACGAATTTGGCGCGAACGGCCCATATCGTTCGCAAATGGGCGAACGGGCGAACAGACGATGTTCGAGTCGAACATGGGTTCGACTCGAACACGAAGCTCATCCCTAATCCTTACTGTGGACGAGTGTCCCAAGATGGCGGCGACGGTACGTCACTTCCATTACAAAATCTGACGGGTCGCCTAATCTGACGAACACCTGCATGCTGGGAATTTAAGTGCTATTTAAACCATTAAATAAATTGGTTTAGTTTCACTTTAAAGCAGAACTAAACCCATTGACTTCCAATGCAACTGTCACATTTGCTTGTGCTCTCAACCAAACTGTCAAACCATCCAATAACTGGTGTCATAACTGATCACATGTGCAGCATCATGGCAGTTGAAGATAAAACAGAGACCAAGATGGCAGCTTTCTTGGCTGAAAACTATAGGAGGGTTTTGTTCTGTTTCAAGCCATACCTATTTGAACATTGCCCATGTGGTCATACCCATTTTTGCTGCTTCCATTTCTGTTCTCCTTTACTGCCCTGGCACTTCATTTCCCAACTTCCCCAATCTGGAGGGAACTCACACCTACCTGTAAAGATCAGCCACTCCATCAGTCTGTCAATGGCAGCCAGTTTCAGTTTCCTGCAGAACTTTTTGTGCACAGGCCAGTTCTCTCTGTGACACTCCGAGCTGCAATAGTAAACGTTCTGACACCTGCAAGGAAGCACCCATGTATAAAATGTCTAAACAATTTCAGCTGACATTTTGCTTTTGGTGTATTTAAAGTGAACCTGTCTAAAAGTAAGGGAACTGCCATTGTATTGCGGTGCATTGAATTTAGACTTCAGTGGCTCATGTGCACTCTCTATGCATTCTACACATCTCATAGTCCATAGCCCATCTCAGGAGCAAGCAAGAGAGAGTGGCTAAGTTCCTACATACAGTGGGACCATGAAGAACGAACATAGCCACCCTCTAACAGGAGGTCAGATCACAGCAGCAGAAAAAAAAGAATTTAGAGATTTGGAGGAGGCTGAGAGCAATAGAAGGGACTTTTCTCAGTTAAGAATATATTTGTGTAGCACCCTCCTAATTGGGTTGCTAGGATGAGAGGTAAATTTAGTACTTTTTGGCTCCTGTAATCAGCAGGGCAGTTGTAGATTTCTTTTGGCTGTTCTGGGTTTCACAGGCTGCTGGTTTGATTGCTCTCCCCTGCCTTCTGGAGATTTCTAGAACATAGGGAGTACAGGAAAGTCAAATGGACAGCATGAATATTTATGGTGCTGCAGCCAATCCCTAGGGAGGTGGGCCTTGAAGATGGCAGAGGAGCGCATAAATAGTTTGATTGCTTTCCCCTGCCTTCTGGAGATTTCTAGAGCATAGGGAGCGGAGCAAGGCAAATGGGCAGCACAAATATTTACGGTGCTGCAGTCCATCCCTGGGGAGTTGGGCACAGAAGGTGGCCGAAGTACGCATAAATTGTCTAAGCTTTAGAACAGCATGGCTTCCTATTGAAGGGATTCCACCTGCCCATTTGGGGGTGGTTACTCCTATCCCAAAACTTCCTACTGGTTCATGCTGCTGGTCAACAAGGTCTTGGCTGTGGCAGAGCCGGGGGGGGGGGGGGGTCTCCTACACTTGAAAGTATCTCTAACACCCGAGACTTCACTTAAGGATGCAGTCTGCACAGTCTCACTGGAAGGCACCTGGAGGAAGCTGTAGAGCACAGCAGTGATGGGAGTAAGTCACACATGTGCAAGTCACAAGCAAGTCTCAAGTCTTAACCTTCAAGTCACAAGCAAGTCCCAAGTTACTGTGGCGAAAAGCAAGCAAGTCAAGTCAAGTCCCTGCTAGAAGTCAAGTCAAGTACTGTATTTATTGGCGTATAACACTCACTTTTTCACCATGAAAATCGGGTGCAAATAGCACGTGCGTGTTATACGCCAATACTTCAATGTTAGCTGCCTCAGAGGGGACAGGGAGGGGGGCGAGACGAGCGCCGTCAGATTACATACTGTGAGAATCTCCTGTTTACTTGGCGGCTTCTGTAATAGGAAGTCCCATCTCCTGGGCCGCCATTAGACCACTGTTCTGTCTATGATAGGAGATTCTCATTGTATGTAATCTGTCGGCGCTTGTTCCGCCCTCCCTCCCTGTCCCCTCTAGGCTGCAGATGGGCATTGATCAGGCTGCACTGATGGCAATGGTGAGGCTGCTGCATTGATGGCAATGGTGAGGCTGTTTCATTGATGGCAATGGTGAGGCTGCATTGATGTGGACTGATGAGACTGCATTGATGCATTGATGGCACTTGTGAGGCTGCAGATGGGTATTGATCAGGCTGCATTGATGGCAATAGTGAGGCTGCAGATGGACACTGACCCTTATTTTGCTTCAAAGTTCCTTATTTAAAAGTTTTTTTCCTGACACTTCCCTCTTAAAATGAATGTGCGTGTTATACGCCTGTGCGTGTTATACGCCGATAAATACGGGTAATTTATTTTGGTCTAGTCACAAATTAAGTCAAAATACTGATCTACCCCGAAGTCGGGACTTGGGGGGAGCTTTCTTTTGTGGGGGGTGCGGCTTTTGCCTAGGCCAAGACAAAGCACTGGTGGTGCCAAGTCATTGCAAGTCAAATAGCCCAAGTCAAAGTCAAGTTGCAAGTCATTAGTGACAAGTCAAGTCGAGTCATTTATTTAATTTTGTCAAGCAAGTCGCAAGTCCTCAAACAGGTGACTCGAGTCCCCCACCTCTGGAGCACAGCTGCTCTCCTGGCCTCATGAGGACTACTTTATTACCAGATCCTGAGACAGTGTACAATTTGGGATAGCTAAGCCAAGTAGTTTCTCTCCTGAGGGTTCATAACCCTGGCCTCCCCTAGACTCTCGTGGTATAATGGTACTCTGAACTTAGCAGGAGTTCTGTTCCTGAAGATGAGATGATGTGGTAGCACAATGTAACTCCGGACTCTACCTTTTACAACGCCTCATACTACGGGCATCGGGAGCACTGGACGGGAGCTTCTTGCACTGAACGCAGAATTTGTAAGTGTCCTCCATCTTCTGAAACATCTCAGAATATGACCTGATGCCGAAATTTGTAGCAAGATTGTTACCTTCCACTGCAGACCTGTGAAGAGCAGAGAGACAAACAGACGTGAAATACTGGACCCTGATTTGGGCTAAGCAAAAATAAATATTGGGTTACTGTTATTTGGTCCTTAAAATTTAGATGTGGGAGAACAAGGGACAATATGGCGTCTCTCTAGTCACCTGTACTCCTCTAGGCTCCCCATGTTCAGTTTCTGCAGGATGACGTTGGACAAGCCGGGTACTTTGCTGTCCATGGCCATGAATCCCAGAGAGTCGGTATAGTAGCCGCTGGTGGCTCCTGGGGCCAATTTAGGGTTATCAGCGGATTTCAACTTTGCAGGTCTCATCTTTTTCTCAGCCATGGAGTCTGCAGGTATAGAGCTGCATTGGAGGCAAAAAGTGGATCATCATTATCAGTATTATATTGTTTTTCCAAAATATCAGAACAAGATGGAGTCATCTTTCTGTCACTTTGCTTTCTCTTTCTACCAGCATACCCCTTTCATTTTTGAAAATATCATACAAAAAATGGCAACATGCTTTAGGCAAAACTCCAGGCAGATATCTAAATGTACAGATGAAATGCATACAGTATATTGGAGCTGTTTTACCTGCGAAAGGATTTGTATTTCTGTCCATCCAGTTCTGAGATTCACACAGATCTGCCATACAGCACAGTCCTGGCTGACAGGGGAAGAAAGATGATCTTTTTCTGCTGCAGTTTCATTTTTACTTACAGGTCTCCTCCCCACCCCTTTTCCTGTGACTGGACAGTAAAGGAGAAGCAGTAGACTGAGGGGCTCATCTTTGTCACTTTGCCCTCCCCTCCTATCAACATGCTTTTTGAACTGCAGCATTGGCTCCTTGAGCTGTTTCTTTTTCACCTTTTCCAAGCTCTGCTGTCAATACCAAGTCAAAGTCGGGGACTTACACTGCATGCATTGAAAAATATACATTTAACCATTATACTGCCACCAATGTCAGACCGCTTCCGTACACCCTCCTCGAAGGAGGATCGAAGGATCAGGTATAGTATGCTCACCCCATGAAAAAATGAGCATTTTACCAAAAGATTGGATAATATATTGAGTTTAGGTGCCCAGAATTAATTTTAGTGTTTCTTTACTAAAATGTTATGTTTCGTAAACCATTGTGCTAATATGATGTGATGTAAAAACTGGAAGTCTGGAACTACTGCTATTTTGTTCTCTAGATCAGGGGTCTCCAAACTTTCTAAACAAAGGGCCAGTTTACTGTCCTTCAAACATTAGTGGGGCAGCACTGTGACCAGCGGGAGTAGAAAATGTCCTGGCGTCAGAAGAAGTAATCAATGCCCCATGATTGGTATTAGGGGGAGGAATAGTGCACCATCATTGATGTCAATAGGAGGAATAGTGCCCATCACTGGTGTCAATGAGAAGAATAGTGCCCTATCATTGGTATCAATGAGAGGAATAGTGCACCATCATTGGTGTCAAAGGGAGGAATAGTGCGCCATCACTGGTGTCAGTGGGAGGAATTGTACCTCATCCTTGGTGTCATTGAAAAGAATTGTGCTCCATAGTTGGTGTCATTGGGAGGAATAGTGCCCCATCATTGGTGTCTATGGGAGGAATAGTGTGCCATCGTTGCTGTCAATGGGAGGAATAGTGCCCCATCATTGGTGTCAATGGGGGGGAATAGTGTGCCATCATTGATGTCAATGGGAGGAATAGTGTGCCATCATTGGTTTAAATGGGAGGAATAGTGCGCCATCATTGATGTCAATGGGAGCAATAGTGCCCCATCATTGGTGTTAGTGGGAGGAATAGTGCCCCATCATTGGTGTTAGTGGGAGGAATAGTGCACCATCATTGATGCCAATGGGGAGATTAGTGCGCCATCGTTGGTGTCAATGGGAGGAATAGTGTTGCATCATTGGTGTCAATGGGGGGAATAGTGTGCCATCATTGGTGTTAGTAGGAGGAATAGTGTGCCATCATTGGTGTTAGTAGGAGGAATAGTGCCCCATCATTGGTGTCAATGGGAGGAATAGTGCCCCATCATTGGTGTTAGTGGGAGGAATAGTGCCCCATCATTGGTGTTAGTGGGAGGAATAGTGCCCCAATGTCAGTGTCAGGAATTATGCCTCACTGTTGCTCATGGGGGAGGGGGGGGGGGATAATGGCCCAAGGGCTGGACAAAAGCAGCACAAAGGGCCACATCCAGCCCCCCCCGGGCTGCTGTTTGGAGAGCACTGCTCTAGGGGCTCTGCTTTCACAAAATATATCATCTTTTGGGTGTTAGACATAATCTTCAGGCCAAAAATTATTTTTTTAAACGTGTGCAAAAAAAAATAAATGAGTAAAAAATGTCTTTTTGCATTATTGCTTTAATCCGGTATATTAATATTAGCTCATCATCTGATTCAATTGGCTGAGTGTCAGACACAGGCGCACATGAAAGGCCCATCATCTGACACTCATCACTCTCAGTCTGTGTTATGGCAGCGGACGGAGGGGTTGAGATGTCTGTCCTATAATTAGAGGGTTCCCGCACAGGCCAGGAATCTCCTGTGATCTGTCACCTCCTATGAGACTAACGACATATAGGACAGCCATAGCACAACTGTATGTGACACCATGGGGCTGCAATGTAAGCGGTCAGGCCCAGGGTCACTTTCCATACATCAGTCTTATTAACACTTTTCATTCTGGGCACATGCCACTAATCCTAAAATACACAGAGGTCCCCGCCAGCCTCATCGGACATGGTCATTAGTGACTCCTGCTAGGGGGGGGTTATCCCAAATATACAAGTATGGACTGGCAAATGGAGCTCTCATTGTTTTCGGCTAAGAGCCTGTTCATACCTGTGCATTATAAAACGCGATCTGCGTTTTTGAAAACGCGGATCTTTTTTTATTGCATTGCATTAAAATTTAATGCAACACATAATTCATTTTACATGCATCCCTTTTTACCTGGGGAAAATGAACATGTGACTCAAAAAACACACAAAATTATGTCTATTGCGTTTTTGGTGCGTTCCTATAGACGTCAATGGAAGCTGCATTTTTGGTGCCTTTTTTCATGTACTTTGTATGTGTTCTCATTGACTTGATCTGTCTAATAGCATTTAAAGCTGACGTTTAATCCAATTAGATTTTACCTTCCTTGCTTCCCCTCTTTCACCTCATCAACATTCAAATGACATTTTTATATCAAATCTTTCCGTTTTCATTACATATCTTATTTGCTGTAAAAAGCTTCCTGATAACATCACCGCATCTTGCCTTAGTATTCCTCCGAAGAGCCCTTTGCCCTAATGCAAGCAGTGGGCTGGTTCCTGGAAGAATTGGTGGGTAGATGCCAGTCTGAGGCAGTGGGTGTGCTTAGTCAGACTAAATTTGCATGCAGACTGCCATAGGAAATGGTCATATGCAGTGGCGGCTGGTGTTTTTTTGTTTGGGGGGGCAGCAGGGCCGGACTGGCCTACTGGGATACCGGGAAATGTTCAGGTAGGCCGCCTGCCCTGGGGCCGCTTTGAGCTGTGGCTGGCTGCAGCGCTCCCCTCCCTCCGTCTCTCATCTTATGTGTCACACAGAGCGGAGCTGTGTCTGTGTTCGGCGGTGCTGTGACAAGGTCCCGCCACCCTAGACTGGCTCGTGTGATAGTAGATGGAACACTGGGTGGCAAACAACTGAACCCCCCCATCTCCCCCGTGGCAACTCAAACCACCCCATTCCCCCCCGCTGTATGCCGGTCGGTCCACCGGCACTTACCCCATCTAGGCGGCATGCATCGGCGGGCATCCGAGGAGGGGCGGGGATCAGGGCCCCAACAGCAGCAGGGATCGGGCATCTGAGGAGTGGCGGGGAGAGGCGCACCAAGCAGCAGCAGGGATCGGGCGTCCAGGCAGTGATGGGGATCGGGCATGGGGCACCAAGCAGTGGCAGGGATTGGGCATCCGCGGAGCAGCCGGGATCAGGCATCTGAGGAGCGGCGGGGAGAGGCGCACCAAGCAGCGGCAGGGATCGGGCATCCAAGCAGTGATGGGGATCGGGCATCCGAGGATAGGCGGGGTTTGAGGCACCAAGCCGTGGCAGGGATCGGGCATCCACGGAGCAGGCAGGATCGGGCATCCAGGCATCGGCCAGCAGCTCTTCTCCTCCTCACTTCCGCCTTGCGTCTCCTCCCCCTCCTCCTAGGCATCCAATAGGATCGCCTGTCCTTTCAGCCAATCAGGTGACAGGTATCAGCTTCCCGATTGGCCGGGAGGAGGATCAATGTTGCAATAGCGAATATTCATTCGCTGTTGCAACACAATTGGGTGGGCTCCAGACGTAATACTCTGCATCCCGAACCCACCCTATTTTGAAGCCTATTAGAGTCTTTGGCGTCCTGAAAGGGACCGGGTGCATGGATAGGGAGGGCGGCGGGCATGCATGGGGGGGGCGGGGCCTGTGCGCCCACAATGGACAGGCCGCCCCATGCCATATGAGATGCTGAGTCTCCATGATTAAAAGAACTGAAATCCAAGGAGTGAAAGGTGTGGGCCAGTGGCAGTCAGAGGAGGAGGAAAGAGCTAGATGATACTGGAGGTCTTCCACAGGATATAGGGTGGGATCACAGAGACTCTACGTTGTTGTTTTTTTTACATTTTTAATGAGGGCACTGCTTTAGTTTTACATTCTGCTGTCAGCGAGGAACCCCACTGACAGCAGATAAGTTATGGTTTCTCCCGCTCTCCCAAGCAGCTATTCACTAGCTGTTAAGGACACGTTGACCACCTGCTCCTTAACAACCAGCTATTCACTAGCTGTTAAAATAACCTTAGCTTTGACTACTAAAATATGGCATGACTTCATAAAATAGACCATGCAGTATTTTTTTTTAGTGAATTGCAAAAAATTTTTGGGGAAAAACGCTAATGCCCTGTACACACGGTCGGACATTCCGACAACAAAATCCTAGGATTTTTTCCAACGGATGTTGGCTCAAACTTGTTTTGCATACACACGGTCACACAAAGTTGTCGGAAAATCCGATCATTCTGAACGTGGTGACGTAAAACACGTACGTCGGGACTATAAACGTGTCAGTAGCCAATAGCTTTCCTCTCTAAATTTATTCTGAGCATGCGTGGCACTTTGTGCGTCGGATTTGTGTACACACCATTGGAATTTCCGACAATGGATTTTGTTGTCAGAAAATTTTATAGCAAGCTCTCAAACTTTGTGTGTTGGAAATTCCTATGGAAAATGTGTGATGGAGCCTACACACGGTCGGAATTTCCGACAACGAGGTCCTATCACACATTTTCCCTCGGAAAATCCTATCCTGTGTACAGGGCATAAGAGGTATTTTACTTCAGATCTAAATGCGGTACATACCGCTTTGTAAATGGAGCCCTAAACCTGAAAAATGTCTGTTATTTCTATTTTCGGTGGTGGCGGCACACTAGAGAGTCAGACTTCTGTTCAACACAGATCCAGCTTTTTGACACGCCCCCTGCCCAGTGCTCCAGTCAACAACGCTGCTCAGGGAGCATAAAAGCCATTGATTGGAGCACTAGACAGGAGGGGAGGGAAAAGTGTGTGTGCCGCTCACGCTCGATAGGGAGGGGGTATATAGATAGTGCGTCCGCAGCTGCTGCGAGAGTGCTGACAGGGGATGGAGCCCATTCTGGCTCCTGCAAGAGTTCAAGGAAAGAAAGGTGACCCCTGGAAGTCGCACATCTATAGTATCCTACTGCAATGAATGGAGTGGCAACTTCAGCCTGGACTCCGAGCAGGCTACACCCCCAATGCGTTTCACTCCGCCCCCTCGGAGCTTAGACTGAAGTTGCCGCTCCATTCATCGCAGTAGGACACCATAGATGTATGACTTCCAGGGGTACCCTTTCTTTCCTTGGACAGGAGGGGTGTTAGACCACTGCACTCTATATTGAGTCTGCCTCTCTAGTATGTTGCTAGCACAGGGTGTATGTAATTGGGACAGGAGGGCACAGGCAGCTTTTAAAACATTATCAGGCTCCTCCCCATATGTAAAGCTGGCCAAAGTTGGATCAAAATTTGGCCAGTTCAGTAGGGACCAGACAAATTTCGATCCATGTGTGGCCACTGCTGCTAAACAGTAAATCTTTCAATCAACTTCTGTTAAACTGACCTGTTGAAAAAAAATGCTGCAGCACCGATCTGTGTATTCTAACCTCAGAGGAGTCCTCCTGCTGTCATTATACAAAAGTGCGAACATATGGATGGGGGAATCGGTTCAGCTTTTTTTTTATTGCATGCATGGCAAGCTCTAAAAATGTTTTTCCTGATGCCAATATGGCAGCACACATGTGATATAGCTCCGCCCATATATTCACCCACGGGACCTCTCCCCATTCTCCATTTTTATGCCTTTAACCACTTCAGCCTCGGAAGGATTTTCCCCCTTAATGACCAGGACATTTTTTGAGATACGGTACTGCATCGCTTTAACTGACAATTGCGCAGTCGTGCAATGTTGTACCCAAACAAAATTGACGTCCGTTTTTTCCTACAAAAATGGAGCTTTATTTTGGTGGTATTTGATCACCTCTGCAGTTTTTATTTTTTGCTGTATAAAAAAAAAAGAGCGATAATTTTGAAAGAAAAACATTTTTTTTTTACTTTTTGCTATAATACATATCCAAAAAAAAATATATAAAAAAAGTAATTTATTCATCAGTTTAGGCCGATATATATTCTTCTACATATTTTTGGTAAAAAAAAAAAAAACGCAATAGGCGTATATTAATTTTTTTCCACAAAACTTATCGCGTCTACAAACTATAGGATAGATTTAGAGACTTTTATTTATTTTTTAATTGTTTTTACTGGTAATGGCGGCGATCTGCGGTTTTTAGCAGGACTGCGACATTGCGGCGGACAAATCCGAACCCAAATAACACTTTTTGGGGACATTATTACATTAATAATGCTATAAAAATGCACTGATCAATGTAAAAATGGCACTGGCAGGGAAGGGGTTAACAGTAGGGGGCGGTCAAGGGGTTAACTTTGTTCCCTGGGTGTGTTCTAACTGTAGGGGGATGGGCTGGCAGGGACATGACAGAGATCACTATTCCGATCACTGGGAACAGCAGATCTTTGACATGTCCCCTGTCAGAATGGGGATCCGCCTTGTTTACAAAGCCATTCTGCCTCTATAGTAGACGATCGCGGGTCACCTGACCCGCGGGAAAGTTTCCGCAGCATGCAGCGAGAGTGAGAGCGTGCCCGCTATCGCGCCGAGCCGGCGTACAGTTACAGCGATTTGCGCAGGAGAGCCAACCTGCCGCCATATAACGTCAGCGGCCGGTTGGCTAGTGGTTAAGTTTGGGGCAACACATGCAAAATGTCTATGGACATATCTGCAAAGCAGCAGTCTGGTTGCCGCAGTCTCAGGCGCTACAGGGAAGATCTAAGGGCTTGTATGTCAATGGACTTCAATGGGATGACGGTCCAGGCTTCTATATCTATTGTCATAAAGTTTGATTACACATTTTAGCCCCCCCCCACCGTTTAGCTCATTATTTGTTACATGTGTGCTGCCATGCTGGTGTCAGGAAAAAGGAAAATTGCATCAAATACTTACTATAATTTTCTTTTCCTGACACCAATCCATGGAAGCATACAAAACCTCCCTTTTTTGCCCTCGTTATTTTTACATGTAATGGGGGAGGTTGCTCTAGCTTTTCTTTTTATAGATTTAAACAGGTCCTGTGGGTGGGTATAGGGGCGGAGCTCTATCACATGTGTGCTGCCATGGATTGGCGTCAGGAAAGGAAAATTGGGGTATTTTATTGCAATTTTCTGTTTTTGTTTCCATTGCCATTGCATTGTACTGATTTCCGATCACTTTCTGCCCTGACAAGAAGGGGAATTTCCTTAATAGGGATATGGATAGTAATTAAAAACCTCTAATCCTGCTTTGCTTTTCCTCTGTTGAAAATGTTTGTAACGTATTTTCAGAAGAAAAATCATTAATAAAAATTATCTGATTTAAAAAAAAAAATCTAATTTAATCTTTTCCTGCTCGATCAGGAACAAAACAGCCTGAACTTGGATGGAACTTGCTCTAGATATACTAGTCTCCATCAGGGGAAATCAGTTAAAGCAGCACAGTGTCTAAGTGGTGGGCATTTCTGCCTGGCAGCACTGGGGTCATTGGTTTGAATCCTATCACCACCTGCATGAAGTTTGCATGTTCTCCCTCTGCCTGCTTGGGTTTCCTCCAGGTAGGTTATTTGGCTCCTGTGTAAATTGGCTCTAGCATGTGTATGTCTGAATGTGAGTTAGAGACCTTAGATTATAAGCTCCTTGAGTGCAGGGACTGATGTGAATGTATAAAAATATGTAAAGCACTGCATAAATTGATTGTGCTATATAGGTATGGTACCTGTAATAAATAATAAAGCCCAGTTGAACTTACTGTATTATTACTGTAACGCAATCAGGATGCATAAACAGTAATATCTTCTTTCTTATTAGCAACCTGTACTAGCAGCACACTAGAGAGCCAGACCTCTGCTCAACACATTCAAGATCTCTAGCAGTCTGACATGCCCCCTGCCTGAAAGAGGACAGAACTAACGATGACGCAATATGCAGAAGATGGTCAAAGCGTGTTCCCAGGATCCTGAGTGGGAGTTATCCACCAGTCCGGTTCAAGTCCCCAACACTGCCCAGTGTGCCTATCAACAGGGTGCACACTACCTGGTTGGCTCTATTTATTGGAGCCCTGGGCAGGGGGCATGTCAGACCACCTCTGCGCTGCACAGAGCACAGCGGCCTGGGCATTGTTGCCAACAGGGGCGTTGCTAGGTCTGCAAAAGATCTGGGGCTAGAGCCCATAGCAGCGGTCAGCAACCTTTTTGTATGCCCGCGTGGGGGAGGTGGTAAGCAATTTTTCACGGGCGATGGCTGGTGTTGGAGCTTCAATCATCATGGCACCATGGTTGATATGGTGTCAGGGTGATTGAAGTGCATTGTTTCTATTGTTACATTCTAATATATAATAAAGTGGTTCAACTCACCATACTGCAGAATCAGTGGGAGCCCTGGGCGTGTCACTTGCCACATCTCCTGCCACCAGATGCAGCGTGTCACTTGCCACTAGATGTGGATTATCACTTGCCATGTCGCCTGCCACCATTTGCAGATTGCCACTTGCCACGTTACCTGCCACCATTTGCAGATTGCCCCATCACCTGCCACCATTTGCAGATTGTCAATTCCCACGTCTCCTGACACCATTTGCAGATTGTCACTTGCCACGTCACCGGCCACCAGATGTGGGTTGTCATTTGCCGACTGATGTGGATTGTCACTTGCCATGCCAGCCAGTTCCACCAAATGTGCATTGACGCTGCATTGGTGGCAGGCTGACACCACTGGTCCATTTAGAGAGAGCAGGAGAGTGGTGATGCGGGGCGTCAGTGAGAGATGATGTAATCTCACTGCTCACCGCCGCACCTCCGACATTGAAGCAAGGGGGTCTGGTTGCAAAGTGGAACTCCACAATGACAGGAAGCACATGACCTCCACTCCACCATGCTGTGAGGGTGGAAGACCGCTGATGTGTGGAGGGCAGTGAGAGATGATGTCATCTCTCTGCCACTCGCCGCACCTCGCTCTCAGATTGAAGAGGCCAGGCTGTGAAGAGCACTGATGTGGAGCGGGCGGAGAGAGATATCATCTCTGCTCGTCCGCCCGATTTTCTACTCTCCTCCGCCTTTCTCATGCAGCCAGCCTGCCCGCCACAGGAGCCGCAACCCACTGGTTAGGCAGGGAGCCTGCAGCATGAGACTCGGTGCTATGGGCTTCAGATTCGGGGCTATAGCCCCAATAGCCACCCCCTAGAAACGCCCCTGGTTGCCAACCTAACAGATTGAAATTTACTGACGCGACACCCAAAATTTACTGGCACAGCCACGTTTTTACTGCTATTTCCAAAAGTTACAAAATTAGTTTTAACTGCAAAGTTCAGTATTTAGGCTACAAAAAAGTAGAATATGCAATGGGCAATGTGATTGAAGGCAGTGGTCATCAACCCTGTCCTCAGGGCCCACTAACAGGCCAGGTTTAATGCATTACCTTGGGGAGATGCAGACTAGAATACTGCAATCACTGAGCAACAAATGATATCACCTGTGATGTATTTCAGTTATCTTGCAAACCTGGCCTGTTAGTGGGCCCTGAGGACAGCATTGATGACCACTGATTTAAGGTATATATTAAGGCAAAAAATATATTTATTATTTTATTTTCGATATAGTAAGTAAGTAGCTCAGGGGCAGGACTCAGTAGGGCAAGAAAATAGAATGGGGAGGCACACACAGACATGAAACTGACTCTCACAATGACACTGACAGCAGTCTGCAGCAGCTCAGATGATTTTTGGCGACAACTCACCGATACGACGCGTCCCTCCTGAGTCACAGGGGCAACCTCTCTCCACGCCAGGTGGTCCCTTCTGTCCACTCCAGTCCAAACAGCACTGACAGTCCCGCTCCCGGCTTGCCTTGCTCCCGCTCTCGGCTTTAGGCACCACTAGCTTTGGATCAAAGCTGCGCATGCGCAGTTCAGAGCCGAGCGTTACAGCCATATTTTTTTACTGGCAACCTTTTCCTGTCACTGCCATTTACTGGCAGCAGAAAAGTGCCTGTTTTTTACTGCCTGCCAGTAAAAATACTGGCGGTTAGCAACACTGACCCTGGGTCTCTTTTCTAGTATAGGGTCTATTAATCCTCTCTGCAACAAACAGTAGTATTAAAAGATAAAGAAAAAAAAGATGTTAGATTTTTATGTACTGTTTATGCATCCTGACTGAATTACAGTAATAACATAGGAAGGTCCTGTTGGACTTTAAACTTCAAAAGCTGGAGTCCCAAGACTTTGTTCAGTGAGTGCCGTTTCTCAACGTGAAGGCGACTTCAATGAGGAAATGTCCTTTAAACGCTGACAGCCTACACTGTTGCTTACTATTAGCAGAAATGCAAAGGTTACAAAGTCAGACCACCAACAAGAACACACTGTGCACAATTGTGCCTCACAGCTATGTACTGGCTGCTAATGCTAATACCACTGCAAGGTTTTACCTAAGCTATCTATTATAGCTTCAGGAAAAAAAAAAAACTTTAAAGGGAATGTATAGTTTTTTTCAATGTTTTTGTTGGTAAAAGTGTACATTTTCTGTTAGGTGTTTATTTCTCTTTGTGACCCTATCTTAGCAGAGCTCCCAACTGTACCTGATTTCGAGGGACTGTCCCTAATTTGGAAAAAAAAAGTCCCTCTTTCCTCCTCATTTGTCCCTCATTTTGGTCTGATCTATATAGTTGTATATAAAATGCACTTTTTATCTTTTAAAAAGTGTTTCTCCAATTTTTTAATTGATGCATTTGTACATTTCAAAAGTCAGTATAAAGGAATAGTAGTGGCTAAAAAAAAAAAAAACACTTGTGGATTTAACTAATGTATATTTTTTGTATAATTCTGCTTTAAGAGGGTATGTCAGGGTGTGTGTCTTATGTCTACTTTTACTAATAGGTTTCCCCATATCAAAAAGTTGTCAGGTATGCTATTAGGGAGATTTTCCCTCACTTCATGTCCCGGCAACATTCAATAATTCATGTCACCGGAAGAGCAAAGTAAGGATAGTCTTAAGAACGTTGTCAGAAGCTCTGACCATTCACCCCTCTGCTGTTTGTTTGTGTTCCTATTGGAGCGGGGGGGGGGGGGGGGGGTAACTACAAATCATGGGTCACTATAGCAAAATTTTGATGCATTAAAGCACTCTGTAGCAGCTGTCAGCTTTGACAATACATGGTGGTGACCTCCATGACTAAGCCCCGTGGGTGGGACAAAACTCATAAGGGGCATGGCCTGCATGGAGCTGGGCTGAGGCTGTTTTTACCTAAGTGACTGTCGAGTGTGTTGGTGTGTGGCACTTGGGACTTTCTTCTTGTTGGATTTAGTGCACTGAGCCAGGACAGACTCTCCTCAGCCAGGACTCTTATACCGCGTACACACGGTCGGAATTTCCAACAACAAATGTTCGATGGTAGCTTGTTGTCAGAAATTCCGACCATGTGTAGGCTCATCGGACATTTTCGTCAGAATTTCAAACAAAAAAATTTGAGATCTGGATCTCAAATTTTCCGACAACAAGATCCGTTGTCGTGAATTCCGATCGTGTGTACACAATTCCGACGCACAAAATTCCATGCTCGGAATCAAGCAGAAGAGCCGCACTGGCTATTGAACTTCATTTTTCTCAGCTCGTCGTACGTGTTGTACGTCACCACGTTTCTGGCGATTGGAATTTCCAACAACATTTGTGTGACCGTGTGTATGCAAGACAAGTTTGAGCCAACATCCGTCGGAACAAAAACATGGATTTTGTTGTCGGAATGTGTGATCGTGTGTACACGGCATTAGTGTGCCCCACCGGATGGGATTAATGGTGAAGAAGCCTGGAGTGGCACCCCCCAGCTTTCTGAATCACTATGTGTTATTAATCTTAAAATAAAAATATGACTAATTCAAGGGCAGGCAGCTGAAGAGGATGTGATGGGGGAACCTCTGATGTGCTGGGGGGGGGCTATGATGTGACGGGGGAACCTCTGATGTGATGGGAGAACCTCTGATGTGATGGGAGAACCTCTGATGTGATAGTGAGACGTCTGATGTGATGGGGGAACCTCTGATGTGATGGGAGAACCTCTAATGTGATGGGGGGGACCTATGATGTGATGGGGGAACCTCTGATGTGATAAGAGAACCCCTGATGTGATAAGAGAACCTCTGATGTGATGGGAGAACCTCTGATGTGATGGGAGAACCTCTGATGTGATGGGGGAACCTCTGATGTGATGGGGGAACCTCTGATCTGATGGTGGAACCTCTGATCTGATGGTGGAACCTCTGATGTGATGGGAGAACCTCTGATGTGATGGGAGAACCTCTGATGTGATGGCGGTACCTCTGATGTGATGGTGGAACCTATGATGTGATGGGAGAACCTCTGATGTGATGGGAGAACCTGTGATGTGATGGTGTCAAGCTTTAAATGCTATAATAGAATCTGGAATTGCAGATGTCCAAAACCCCTAAAGTTTATGCCAAACATAAATGGTGTATAAAAGTCAATGCAAAAACCAAAGTTTCTATGCTATCTGTGTCCCGGCTAGGTCTACTTCCCTCTGCAATTATCCTGGTGACCACTGTTATTAGAAGACAAAGGGATGGGACATCCAAAATGTTACACTTGTCACCGCAACTCGAATTGAAGGCAAATCTTCCAAAGGGTCCACCCTGCGATGGTGACAACTGTCCAAACTTGGCTTTCATTGATCGAAATTCTGACATTTCAGCAGGGACTGGCTGAATTCCGATCAGTGTGTGGTCATCCCAGTTCTACCAATTGATCAACTCCTATTGGCGGTGGGAAATCCAAAACCTTGCACTTGTCAACAGAACTCAATTTGAGGGCAAATCTTCCAAAGGGGACATCTTTCAATGATACCAATTCTACAAAGCTGGCATACACTGATCAAAGTTCAGCCGGTTCAGCAGAGACTGGCCAAATTCCGATCAGTGTATGGCCGTCCCTGTTTGATTGTTTGATCTACTTCTTTTGAAGGGACATGCTGGAAAACATTTCTCAGCTGCGGCCAATCTGCTGCAGTCACTGATCAGTGTATTTTGACAGCGGCGGATGCAGCTATGAAAATACAATGTCCCAGCAGGGGGATTCCTCCACCAACCTCATTTGTGTGGATTGAAGAATCCGCTGGCTGAACAGCAAAAAAAGTGTATGGCTGATCTAAGGCCACTTGCACATGTTGCAGCCTAGAAGCAGGGCATCCCTTCTAGTGTCTTATTCCTCCTGGGAGGGACAGATGCAGTGTCCAGCCCCACTTCAGGCAGCCTATCATATTCTATGACTCTGCTTCTTGATGGCCCTGTGTGCAATGGGGAGGAGGAGGAATCCCCCCACTTTGAAGAGACTTCTTCTCACTTCCTGTTGCGTTTCCAGGAAAAGAAGTGAAATCTCCCTAATGAGATACAGACAACAAAAGAAGCACCCAGCAGGGATTTTCACTCTTTCCTACTCTATCCAAAACTAACAAAAAAGCTTTGTCTAATACAGAGGTCTCCAAACTTTCTGAACAGTTTACTGTCCTTTAGACTTTAAGGGGGCTGGACTGTGGCCAGTGGGAGTAGAAATTGCCTTGATGTTAATCGAAAAAAAGAATGCCCTATCGTTGGCATTAGTGGGGGGAATTATGCCTCATTGTTGGTATTAAGGGAAGAAATAGTGCCCAATCATTGGAAGGAATAGTGCCATATTTTTGGTATCAGGGGAAGGAATAGTGCCCCTTCATTAGTGTCAGTGGGAAGAGTAGGGCCCTGCAGCTGGTGCCTGTAGGAGGAATAGTGTCCCATCCTTGGTGTCAGTGTGAAGAATAGTGCCCCATTGTTGGTGTCAGTGGGAGGAATAGTTCCCCGTCATTGGTGTCAGTTGGAAGAATAGGGCCCTGCAGTTGGTGCCCGTAGAAGGAATGAGGTCTCATCATTGGTGTAAGTAGGAAGAATAGTGCCCCATTTTGGTATCAGTGACAGGAATTATGCCCTATTGTTCGTGTAGAAGAAAAAGATGCCTTGTATGAGAAGAAAGCATAGTGTCGCAAGGTCCTGTTAAAGGCATGCAAAGGGCCACATCTGGCCCCCCGTCTGCAGTTTGGAGACCACTGGTCTATACAATCATAAACTGTGCCGTAAACTTTGTGAATTGGCTTTAACAGTTGAAATATTACATTGATAAAATAACATGCACGGGTTATATAAAAATTATTAAGTATTAAATCAATGGTATATTACCTTTCAAGCAAAAGAAAATAAGGCACGGGAATGAAATTGCTTTTGTAAATTAAGCCTAATAAGTCAGTGGACTCGTAAAAAGCTCTCTCTCTCTGTGTCTCATATTTTATCTGAAAGGATATCAGTAGAAAGACAGAGTAATATCACTCAGCCAGTGAGGACTCCATCTAGTGCTTAATCTACAAATCCCCATATTTAATGCAATGAAAAAACATGGAAGAGTTTTTAAAACTGTAAAAGCTATTTAAAAATACTTTATGTTAAAGAATTTAAGAATAATTCTAGAAAAATATATTGTACTTCCCCTTTAATTATATGTAACCGGTAATATGTAACATTTTTTTGTAACCCCAAAAACCCCCCAAAAAAGTAACCAAAGCTCCCAAAGTGCAAATCTGCTACAAAATATACATATACAATATGCATTTAACTTCATCACCATTCAGTGTTAAAATCTCATTCCAGCATGCAAGATAAAATTCTTCAGAAATAAAACCCCTCCTGGGAATCTATAAATATAAATGAGTTTAGTTGTATTCTCTGTTTTTATCCAGCACAGAAAGGCAAAAAATAAAAGCGACTAAATTTAATCGTGCGTCATTTCATAATAACACTTTGGGGCTCGTATCCTAAAATAAAAATAGTTCTTTTTTTTTTTTTTCAGGTTTACCTCTGTGTGGAATTGCTGTTTCGGTCCTTGGTACGTCTTCTGCAAAGTCCTGAGTCTTGGGAGTGAATGTGAGAACCTCCAGGCTCCAAATGCCCCCCCAGCACACGTTGATGGGAAAGGAATACATCCCCTGGGGGGGTGGCAGCTGCCAGAATGTTTTAGCAACCTGTCTCCTATTAATATCCCCCACGTCTGTCTGGACAGGTTGGGAAAAAGTAAAAGTCTGTGGAACAAAATTAGGAGATCTCTGACCGAAATGTTCAATAAAAAATCACAGAATGTTGACATCACATAAAACGAACTTTAAAAAATTCAGAGCTTACCAAATAATATACTAATTTGCAGGGCTTTTTTTCTCAGAAAATAGGTACAGGAACTCAACCACGACCCCCCCCCCCCCCCCCACCACCACCACTACCAAAAGCCCCCTCCCAAACACACACCCTCCAACCTGCATCAAATTGTGGGTGCGGTTAAATCTCACAAATGGTGGAAGGGTCTAAAGCCTAGTACATATGGGCCAAATGTCAGGTGTCATTAGCTGGTTCAATAAAAACCATTTGACCCATATGTCAGACGGTCTAACAGAAGACGGCCAACGCCCGTTTGGCTGGCTTCTTTCGGACAAGCATGCTGGAAAACCAGCAGCCGATTGTTAGTACAGTGGCTCCGATCTAAGCTGTCTGCTCTTTTTTGTTCAACCCATTGGGTTGAATGAAAAAAAATACTGATAGTGTGTATTAGGCTTTAAAGGGGCATTAAACACCAAGAGTGCATTATGTACAGAGTGCAGAGTTGGGGGGGGGGGTTTACACACAGAGTGCAGAGTTTGGAAGTTCATTATGTACATAGTTCAGAGTTCAGGGTGCGCTGCATACAAAGTGCAGTGTTCAGGGTGCGCTTTGCATACAGAGTGCAGAGTTCGGGGGTGCGCTGCATACAGAGTGCAGAGTTTGGGGGTGCGCTGCAAACAGAATGCAGATTTCAGGGGTGTGCTGCATACAGAGTGCAGGGTTCAGCCTTCTTCCACAGCTGCTTACCTCTGCATCCTCTTGCATCCACATCTCACTTTCACCCTGCTTCAGCTCTGACCTCTGCATGCAACCCTCCTCTCCACTGCCCCACCTCCTTAAAAGCTCCACCATATAGGCTTGCTACAAGAGATGGTCAGAGACAACAAGCTTGCTATAAGGGATGTTTGAAGACTGCTAACATATTATAGGAGTTGTTAGAGACAACAAATATACTATAATAATTCTTAGAGACTGGGAACATGCTTCCGGAGACAAAGACTGGAGACCAATTACCTGAAACTGCTAGAGATCAATGCTTTTACAGGGCAATAGGAAACCACAGATTACTGTATGCAGAGGCCCCAAGGGCTGCACTAGTTACTGTTAAAGTGTAGGTAAAAATCATAAAATTGACCCAGCTCCTGATGCTGCCCAATGACTCTCAGACCTCACATTAGAGTGGCAATGTGAAAGAAAGTTCAATGGAAGTCTTAGGCTCCCCCTTGGCTCTGATATGTCATATGGTATATGAGACTTGGGAGTACCTCCCCCATTCTACCAGGCAGGGCCAGGACAAGGCGTGGGCAGGAGGGGGGCGCTGTGGTTTCATGTGAGCTGCAAGGAGATTGGGGGGATTTGTGTTGGGAGGGACAATTTGGGGGCTGGCAGGGGGTACGAATTGCTGGAGCGGTGATTTAGGGGGATTTTGGGTGTGTGGAGGGGAATGGGAGAAGTGAATTTGTGCTAGGAGGGGGGATTTGGAGGATTTATGCTAGAAGACTTGTTATGTTGAGGGGGGAGGAGAATTGTGTTAGGAGGGGAGATTTTTGTTTGGGTCAGGGGTGGGGGATTTGTTCCAGGAGGGGAAATTTAGGAGGTGGATTTGTGCTAGGAGCTGGATTTAAATAGAGGGCAGGAGAGGAGGTGTACTCGGAGGGGAAATGTGAGGGGTTGAGGATTTGTTCTAGAAGAGGTGACTTTTTTGGGGAGGGGCATTTGTGTTGGGGGATGGGGGCAAGATTTGTGCTGGGAGGGGGGATTTCAGTAAGAGGGCTGATTTGTACTGGGGGAATTTATGCTTAAGGGTTAAATATTCAGATTAGTGCTCAATTATTATTTTTTTTTGGGGGGAAGGGGATCTTTGCTGACACATAATGCTCATACTTCGTGAGGGGGAGGGGCGCAGTTTGGCATGTTCGCCCTAGGCGCTAAATGTCCTTGTCCCACTACTGCTACCATGTTCCGGGTACTGCTCTAGTTGAAGCATAGAGAGAATTTTACAAAGGAAGGAAGACCCCTCAATTCTGCTTTACTTACCCCTAGTACATAATACTGATATCTGCATTACTGACCCCTAAACTCTGCAATACATACTACTGACCCTTGAACTCTGCAGTGCATACTACTGATCCCTGAAATCTGCATTATATACTATTAACCCCTAGACTCCTGAACTCTACGATAGATACTACTGATCACTGAACTCTGCATTCCATTCTACTGAACCCCCTTAGCACTGCAACACATACTACTGATCCTTGAACTCTGTGATACATACTACTGAACACTGCATTACCTACTACTGACCCCTAAACTCTGCATTACATACAACTGACCCCTGAACTCTGCATTACATACTACTGACCCCTAAACTCTGCGATACATACAGTACTACTGGTCCCTGAACTCTGCGATACATACTACTGACCCCTGAACTCTGCATTACATACTACTGACCCCTAAACTCTGCATTACATACTACTGACCCCTAAACTCTGCATTACATACTACTGACCTCTGAACCCTGCATTACATACTACTGACACCTAAACTCTGCATTACATACAACTGACCCCTAAACTCTGCATTACATACAACTGACCCCTAAACTCTGCATTACATACTACTGACCTCTGAACTCTGCATTACATACTACTGACCACTGAACTCTGCATTACATACTACTGAACTCCGCATTATATACTACTGACCCCTAAACTCTGCGATACATACAGTACAACTGGTCCCTGAACTCTGCAATACATACTACTGACCACTAAACGAACTCTGGCTTCTATACTACTGACCCCTAAACTCTATGTTACATACTACTGACTCCTTAACTCTGCATTACAGACTACTGATCCCTGAACTCTGCATTACATTCTACTGACCACTGAACACCGCATTACATATTACTGAACACTGCATTAAATACTACTGACCCATAAACTCTGCAATACATACAGTACTACTGGTCCCTGAACTCTGCAATACATACTACTGACCACTTAACAAACTCTGGCTTCCATACTACTGACCGCTAAACTCTATGTTACATACTACTGACCTCTGAACTCTGCATTACATACTACTGACCTCTGCATTACATACTACTGAACTCCGCATTATATACTACTGACCCCTAAACTCTGCCATACATACAGTACTACTGGTCCCTGAACTCTGCAATACATACTACTGACCACTAAACGAACTCTGGCTTCTATACTACTGACCCCTAAACTCTATGTTACATACTACTGACTCCTTAACTCTGCATTACAGACTACTGATCCCTGAACTCTGCATTACATTCTACTGACCACTGAACACCGCATTACATATTCTGAACACTGCATTAAATACTGCTGATCCCTAAACTCTGCATTACATACTACTGTTAACTGAACTGTACATTACATACTACTGACCCCCGAACTCTGCATTACATACTACTCACCACTGAACTCTGCATTACATACAACTGACCCCTAAACTCTGCGTTACATACTAATGACCCTTGAACTCTGCGATACATACTACTGACCACTGAACTCTGCATTACATACTACTGACCCCTGAACTCTACATTACATACTACTGAACTCTGCATTACATACTAATGACCCATAAACTCTGCAATACATACAGTACTACTGGTCCCTGAACTCTGCAATACATACTACTGACCACTTAACAAACTCTGGCTTCTATACTACTGACCGCTAAACTCTATGTTACATACTACTGACTCCTTAACTCTGCATTACATACTACTGACCCTTGAACTCTGCATTACATATTACTGACCACTGAATACCACATTACATACTACTGACCACTGAATACCACATTACATATTGCTGACCCCTAAACTCTGCATTACATACTACTGTTAACTGAACTGTACATTACATACTACTGACCCCTGAACTCTGCATTACATACTACTGACCACTGAACTCTGTATTACATACAACTGACCCCCGAACTCTGCATTACATATTACTGACCCCTAAACTCTGCGATACATACAGTACTACTGGTCCCTGAACTCTGCAATACATACTACTGACCACTAAACGAACTCTGGCTTCCATACTACTGACCCCTAAACTCTATGTTACATACTACTGACTCCTTAACTCTGCATTAAATACTACTGACCCCTGAACACCGCATTACATACTGCTGACCCCTAAACTCTGCATTACATACTACTGTTAACTGAACTGTACATTACATACTATTGGCCCCTGAACTCTGCATTACATACTACTGACCCCTAAACTCTTTAAACCTTCCTTACTTTTTAATGATTCCCTGATGGGTTTTCTCTTAAAAAAGAGCACTGCAAACTGGTAATCTTTGATCTCTTCCATGTCGTTCAGGTAGATCTCTACCTTCAGGGTTGCCTAACCCCCCCCCCCAGCTTTATGGCAAGGATATGATTTTGGTTGCTTGAAATTAATCAGAAGTTGCCACTCCTCTGTTGTAATATACTGCTGTTCTCTGACTATTATTTAACTTAGTTATTGGTTGTACCTGATTATTCTATATATTCAGCCAATTACGGTTAGTAGTTCCCCTTCCAGCAGTCGATTGAGGAAATAAAATTATATACATTGAGCATCATTACGCAATGCCACAATATGGCAATCTATTCCTGAGTACTTCAGCACACTAGTCTTTCTAAAGCCTTTTCTTCTCACAAAGCTGCATTTAAATGGGTCTATATGGAAAGCATAAGAGCACCACTTAACGTACAAAAAAAAAATATGAAAGTAATGGTGACGTTAAAGAGTCTGAACAGTTTATTATAGAATAATAGGTTTTATGTTTCTCTTTAATTTATGAAAGTTCAGTGTTGATTTTCTGGGGGCTGTATATTATACCGCAGCATGCAATAAAGCATTATGAAATCTTCATCCTTTATGAGTTGTCTGTGACATTGAAAATCAGCGCACTCACAGATGTCATGGAAGATGGCTGTGACAATGACAATTATCCTGCAAATTACTGAGAATCTGAGCCTATCTGACGATAATAGTTATATTTAAAAAAAAGTGAAGAAACTGTAAACTTTCTTTTTGTTTAACTAGTTTGATTCACAATGTTTAAACTGGACCTGTCAGGAAATTAAAACTACCATGCAGGCCATATGGTCTGCTGGGCACCCTTAATTTCCTCTTCCGTTTCTCTGCTGGTCAGATGCCCACCATCAACTTTCTTAAAGTCACTGGAAATGGTCACCCCCTGTCCCCATTTAGCCGAGCTCACAATTTGCTGTCCAGACCAATGCGTTTCAGGGAGGCAGGGGTGTGTCCAGGTTCCTTCATACCCAAAAGTATTGTGAGTTTTGCAGAGCAGTGGAAGGGATCGGAGTTATGGAGGAGAGGCAATGAAAGTAGAATAGGGTGAGGGAATGGGTTAAGGATTTATTTTTCTGACAGGTTCACTGGCACCAGAAAGAGCGATTTATGTGAAAGTGTACTTATCCTTTAAGAAGAACTCTGGGGAAAAAAATCGCCTGCAGTGGGGCTGTGCCCGCACTGCATGGGTTAACTCCTCGTTTTGTCCAAGGGCACACAGAAAGGCTATACTTACCTGATCCTTAGATCCTCTGGAAAACTGTTCTCCCCCATGTCCAGCGGTGGACTGTTCCTGTCGTCTTCATGTCCAGAGCCGGTCTATGGGCGTGGTGACGTCAGGGACAGTCCATGCACAAGACCGCTAGCATGCGGGAGGGACAGCAGCGGCAGGGACCAGTCTTGCGCTCTGAGGATCGGCAGGTTAGGTAAGTATATCTCTGCCCTCCTCACCCCTAGACAAAAGAAAGCAGTTAACAAGAAAACATTTTCCAGAGTTCTTCTTTAAATTAAGTAGGATGGAGATACCTAACTTTTTTACATTGTCCTTTAATAGGCTTCAGGTGTCTCCAAGTTTGAACCCCTTTACTCTTTGGCCCCTGGTCAAGTAGCTACCCCCTTAAGCCGGCTATACATGGTTCATTTTTTCACTCAGCCAGTGGGTTGAACAAAAAAAACTGGTCTGATTCCCCATCCACATCACACTCGATGTGGATGCAGGATCCTCACAGTTTCATCATTGTATTCTGACAACAGGGAGGCTCCTCCACCATCAGAATATACAGATAAACACTGAAATCAATAGCCTGCAGCTCTGATCAAAGGGAAATATACCAACATGGCAGTTGAACAGAAGCCAGTCGGTGGAATGACTTCTATTCAACCAAAGTGGCCACAAACAGATCGAAATTTGGCTGGTCTCTACTGAACTGGCCAAATTTCAATCCATGTATGGCCAGCTTTACTCTCTGATTTCTGGTCAAGTGGGCATCCCTTTATTCTCTTATCTCTGGTGAAGTGGTCACTCCCTTACTTTATGACCTTTTCTCAGATGAGCACCCTTCCTTCTGACTTCTGGTCAAGTAGGCACCCTCTTTCCCTCTGAGCTCTAGTGAAGTGGCCAAACCCTTTTACTCGTTCACCTCTGGTCAAGTGGGCACCTTCTTACACTCCTATTTCTAGTTAAGTGGGCACCCCCTTACTGTCTGACCTCTGGCCAGATGGGCACCACCTTACTGTATGTACACCCCTACTCTCACACTCTACTGATCAACAAGTAAACCAATATGGAATCACAAATTGATAGATTGGCAGGTGTTCCATGACATTATTACTGTCTGACCTTTGGTCAAGTGGGCATCCCCTTACTGTCTTACTTCTGGTGAAGTGGCAAACCCTTTTTACTCTTTAACCAATGGTCAAGCGGGCACCCACTTACTCTCTGATCTCTGGTCAAGTGCGCACTTCTTTACTCTCTGATCTCCAGTAGTCAAGTGGGCATCCCTTTATTCTCTTATCTCTAGTGAAGTGGTCATTCTCTTACTCTATGACCTTTGCTCAGGCTCTTTACTCTGAGCTCTAGGAAATTGGCCAAACCCTTTTACTGATTCACCTCTGGTCAAGCGGACACACCGTGGGGAACCTCCTTACTGTCTGACCTCTGGTCAAGTGGCCAACTATTTTTACCCTTTGATCTCTGGTAAGGTGGACACCCCCTTACTCTCTGATCTCTGGTCAAGTGGGCATCCTCTTACTGTCTAACCTCCAGTCAATTGGGCACCCCCACACCCTTACTGTCTGACTTCTGGTCAAGTTGGTACACCCCTACTCTCACACTCTACTGGTCATAGAGTACAGTAAGTAAACCAATGTCGAATCACTAATTGTTAGATTGGCAGGTGTTCCATGACATAATTACATCAATGCATTCTACCATGTACCCAATAAGTACTATACTTCCTATCTATGTAGTTATGACTTACTTATATCAATGACAAAATGATATCACACATGTATCAGAAATCTAAAAATATAGTAAATGTCCACGGAGGGGCTCCAGGTGGGCTTTTAGGGGATGTTAGGAAAATAAGGAGCCCAACAGACAACCTTTGCTAGTCTACTTACTAATGAACTACTAAGGCTAGCTAACTTTGAACAACGGATCATACAGTTGTTAAGGTTAAGTGCTGAGAGCATTTCCTATATATCAAGTATCTTTTTGTTGAGATGCATATAGAGAGATGATGAGAAGAGCAACATTTCTCATTACAATGCTTTCGCTGATCATGTGATTACAGAAGCAGACTCTCTCACT
This sequence comes from Aquarana catesbeiana, assembly GCF_042186555.1. Taxonomy (NCBI): domain Eukaryota; kingdom Metazoa; phylum Chordata; class Amphibia; order Anura; family Ranidae; genus Aquarana; species Aquarana catesbeiana. The sequence continues at coordinate 79,252,959 of NC_133329.1, read as the reverse complement.
CACCCCTCACTTTCAGCAAATGCACTCGAATGGTCTATCTTGGGATCTACAGAAGAGATGCAGGTAAGGATCTGTAAAGAAACTTGTTGCAATCCTCTCAATGTACACTTAATGTCCAAATGTATACGGGGGGCCTGATCATCACATCTATATGAGCTTGTTGGACATTCCATTCCAAAAAAAAGACCATTATTATGAAACTGAGTTCATCGTCTCCCTTCCTTTGTGGCAATAAAAGCCTCCACTCCTCTGGGAAGATTTTCCACAAGATTTTGGAGGGTGTCTGTTGGAATTTGTGTTCATTCAGCCAAAAGAATATTTGTAAGGTTATGGATCGATGTAAGATGGGAAGACCTGGCTCACAATCGGCTTTCCAGATCATCCCAAAGGTGTTCAGTAGGGTTGAAGTCAGGGCTGTGTTCGGGACACTTAAGTTCTTCCACACCAAACTCATCAAACTATGTCTTTATGAAGCTGGCTTTGTACACAGGGGTACAGACATGCTGGAACAGTGAAGGGCCTTCACTTTGACAGCCAGTAATTGCTGGTAATATTGGTGGGAGCCATTGTGGCAGAGAAAGAGGAGCTGGACTTATAAGATGTGTCCTAACTTTTTTGTGCTGGAAAAACAAGTCCAATCCATGGAGGCCCCACCTTGCAACTTACTTGAGTTACTGATAGCTTGGTGCCAGATACCACAGCATACCTTCAGAGGTCTAATGGTGTCCATGCCGTGATTGGTCAGGGCTGTTTTGGCAGCAAAAAGGGACCTACTCAATATTTGGTGGGTCATTATCATGTTGTGGCTGATAGGTGTAGAACTAAAGGCAAACATTTTTTTTCCCTTTCTGATAGAGCAAGGGAAGGTTATAGCCCTTGCCGGGCTTTTTTTCCCATCTTTGTCCTATTAGGGAGATTTCCTTTGATTTCCTGTCCCATAGCCAAACAGGAAGTGAGTGTAAATCCCTCCAAAGTGAGGAAACTCCTGGTTGTCACCAAATTCCACACTAATACTGTTCTAGGGACAACCTAAAATTTAGAATTTTTTTTTTAACTTTCACTTCTTTCGATGATCATTGTAAAAAAAAAAAAGACAAATAGAGAGGGTGAATCTCCCCAATGGGGGCCACAGGAAGCAATGAAAACCTGACAGGTCTTCTACTCCATCTCCACTTTGCTTTTTAGGTATAATTTAAGGGTATTTATCTTCTAAATAAATCCGGATTGTCACTTTAAGGAAGGGTTGGACACAGAGAGCATCCAGATTGTTGACCACACAGCAGATAAGCATTTCATAATTTCCTGGCACAGACAAATGACAAACATATTTGAAACTTACAGAAACAAATGTCATTTCATTACCTAAAAATAACACTGACAAACTACATAGTAAAAATTAGACACTGTATTTATACAGCAATTGGAGGGATATCATGACCTAAGAATTGCCTTTTTTACTTTTTGACTTTGTTCAATTTAACTTTATTAAAAATTAACACAAATGGTATACCGCTCCAGATGGCAAACCTACAGCTACACCTCCCCTGCACATGAAAAGGGTGCTGGCTTTGCATGCAATAGACGTGTGAACCTGGACAGCTGCACTCCAATGCAATCATTTTTATTAGTATGAAAACAGCCCATAGAGCAAACGGAGGTAAAAGGATCAGCTGTAGCTAACACGTTTCACACCCTTACTGGCAGGGGTGGCCCGTCCATTACGGGCGCACGGGCATAGCCCCCAATATCCATGTGTTTGGCCCCCATGCAGGACGCCAGATGCATGAATTTCAGTGGGAGGGGGGTGTTTTTTTGAAGCACGTGATTCAAAATAGGGTGTTCTCGGGGTGCAGAGCACTGTGCGAACTGAGCCCACCCAGTTGTGTGACAATAGCGAATGAAAATTCGCTATTTTTACACTGATTCTCCTCCCGGCCAATCAGGAAGTGGGTCTGAGACCCATTTCCCAATTGGCTGAAAGGAGGAGCATTCCAATTGGAAGAGGACGGGAAGAGACGGAAGCCGCCGTGATGCCCGCGGAGGAGAGCAGGGGAAGGGGAAGCTGGAAACGATGCCCGCCGACTGTCGCCTGGGTGAAGTGCTGCCCGCCATAGATGGGGTAAGCTCTTCACACTTTTTGCATGTACTTTCCTGACACGCACAGAAACCCGCTGCTCTTTAGTAGATGCATGGTGGTGCATTAAAGTGTCACTAAATCCACATCACAAATGGTGTATTACACGCTGTTCACAGTGGCGTCAGCACCCGGGGCAAGGCAAGTAATTTGCGCCCCCTAACCTGCAGACTTTTAGCACTCCCCGAGTCCCTTCAAATACAATAGTACTGACCTACCTTATTCCTATACTGACCACTACACTAACCTACTTGATTTCAACACTGACCAACCTGATTCCTTTACTGACCATTACACACTACACTGACCACTATACTATACTGTCCACTACACTGAGAACTACACTGACCACTATACTATACTGTCCACTACACTGACCACTACACTACACTGACCACTATACTATACTGTCCACTACACTGAGAACTACACTGACCACTATACTACACTGACCACTACACTACACTGACCACTACACTGACCACTACACTACACTGACCACTACACTACACTGTCCACTACACTGACCACTACACTACACTGTCCACTATACTACACTGTCCACTATACTACACTACACTGTCCACTATACTACACTACACTGACCACTATACTACATTGACCACTATACTACACTACAGTGACCACTACACTGTCCACTATAGTACACTGACCACTATACTACACTACACTGTCTACTATACTACACTGTCCACTATACTACACTATACTGACCACCACACTACACTACACTGACCACTACACTATACTGTCCACTACACTGTCCACCATACTGACCACTACACTACACTGACCTCCATACTAAACTACACTATACTGACCACTATTCTATACTACACCACACTGACCACTATACTACACTATACTGACCTCCATACTAAACTACACTATACTGACCACTATACTATACTACACCACACTGACCACTATACTACACTATACTGACCTCCATACTAAACTACACTATACTGACCACTATACTATACTACACTACACTGACCACCATACTGACCACTATACTACACTACACTGTCCACTATACTACACTACACTGTCCACTATACTGACCGCTATACTACATTACACTATCCACTGATACTAACCACTATACTGACCACTATACTATACTACACTATACTAACCACTATACTACACTATACTGTCCACTATACTGACCACTATACAGACCACTATACTACACTACACTGTCCACTATACTGACCACTATACTACACTGTCCACTATACTGATCACTATACTACACTACACTGTCCACTATACTGACCACTATACTACACTATACTGACCACTATACTACACTACACTGTCCACTATACTGACCACTATACTACACTACACTGTCCACTATACTACACTACACTGTCCACTATACTACACTATACTAACCACTATACTAAACTACACTGTCTACTATACTGACCACTATACTACACTACACTGTCCACTATACTGACCACTGCACGGCACCCCCTGCACCCCCCCACGCTACGCCACTGGCTGTTCATACTCACTCAGTCACTATGAGATTCATTGTCAGTATTCTACAAAAATCCTGATAGATTCTGTCTATGTCCCCAATGTCCCCAATTCAGCTAGGGATTTTGCAGAGCAGTGTTGGCAGCTCTGCACATGCTCAGTTTTCAGTGAGTTTCTATGCTGAGCATTTCCTCCCTATCACATCTGAGCAGCCCATGTGACTATAGAGTCACACATGTGGGCGTATACGCCGTGGTAAATGACAGCCCACTCCCTCCCTCCACTTTCATGCCCACTAATCAGCTAAACACAATGAGGGTGGAATATTACATGTAGATTAATGGAGGCTTCACCTCCCTCTTATTCTAAGATACAGGCTGGAGGGGCGTGATACAGCCTGTGACTGGCCGAAATCTGCCCACATCATGTTATTGCCAAAGAATAATAAAGATTTGATTTCAAATATATATTTGTATGGCAATGTAAAACAGTTTATTGATATCAATTATTTATTTTTACTCTGTTTTTTAAAAGCTGTTTTTATTTTTATTTTATTTTTTTGAACATGTGACCAGCAGCAGAGGACTAGAAGCTCCTCCTGCTAATGCTTCCCTGCAGACAGGCTGGGAAGGAGCCGGGTCATGTGACAGCTGTATATTGATTAGGAAAAAGCTACTTAGATTTTTTTTTTTTTTTAAATTAAAATAATTACAATGCAATAATTCCTCTAGAGAAATAGAAGGGGCAATGCATATCAAACAGTGTGTGCTTAGTATCACTTTAATTCTTAATGGCACCCTATGCATATGCTAATGCAGGGGTCTCAAACTGGTGGCCCTCCAGCTGTTGCAGAACTACAAGTCCCATGAGGCATTGCAAGGCTGACAGTCACAAACATGACTCCCACAGGCAGAGGCATAATGGGACTTGTAGTTCTGCAACAACTGGAGGGCCTCCAGTTTTTAAACCCCTGTGCTAATGCATGCGCCAAAAAACATGGCACTGCAAGATTTGGCAAAAGGTTCAGGGACTTTTTATGCCCATTTTATCACATGTGGGACAGCCCATTAAAATTAATGGGCTGCCTACACACGACAATTAGAAGCGCACATGCTCCGTCGCGCCTACATGGTGTGAACGGAACCTAAAAGAATCAAATATTATGCACAATACAATATTCTTTTTTGGCCCACTACAAAGTTCACTTATATATTGCACTATGCTGACTTTCCCCTTTCACAGATTGCGGGAAACGCGTTTCGTAGATAGCTCCACTTCATCAGAACCAGTAGTGATAGGGTTACAAGACATTAATGCAATTATATTGATCTCAGTGCATTGGAGACTAAATCGGTTTATTGCATCAAACGTGTACAGCAATCTAAAGCTACACTCATTTGCACAGTGGTGATGTTGCTGCTACCCTTACAGAGAAATAACTGGAATTGCGAAGGCATTTGGCGCACACAAAGTGGACTTATATCATTTTGTCGTTATTGAGGAATAGATTTAAATAAAAGTACTTGTGCCTGGAGTTTAGCTTTAAAGAGGAACTGCAGTCTGCTCACATAACTTGTAATGCAAATATCTTTGCTGTTCTGAAGCTTCCCTCCAACCACTTTGCATATTATTTTATATATACTGTGATTCTGTACTTGCCCAATATGCTGCAGAAATTTCCCTCCACTGAGTCTGGCTGCAACCATTTTAACTGTGGGCAGCTGAAGCTGCTGCCTGTTCACTTCCTGGATTTAAACAGACACACAGAGGCACACCTCCAGCTCTGCAGCTCTCATTGGCCCTCTTATGACTCACCCCCCTCCCTCCCTGGCAAACTCTCACGAGAGTGAGAGAGAAAGCTGTGCATGATGTCATAAGCCTAGGCTAATGACCAGACAAGAAACAGGAAGTGAGCAGTATAAGGGATTTACTGGCAGAAAACAAATGTTTTACTATCCAAAATTAAAACAACAAGGGCAGGAGATTTAATAGATGGAAAGTTGAAAAAAATGACTGAAGTTCCGCTTTAAATTATTAGTGGCAGGATTAGACTCAAACAGTTCTTTTTTTGTTAAATCTGTGTAGGCTGTGTGAAAAAAGTGACATGTTTATTACGGTAATGCTATTAATAGAACTGTATTTTAAGTCTTTCTGGAAGGCAATTAGCGCCTTTTCCAGTAAAAAACAAAAAGTCGCCTAAAATATTACAGATTTGTGCAAAATGTAATCATGTCACAGAGCAAGAGGCACGTCAGATGATAGCATTTTTCTTCCAGCACTTTTTTTTTTTTTTTTAGCAGCGGACATAAAATCTTGACCAGCGCGCGTGGTGGCTTCAATCTCATTAAAGCTATTTTTAGCCGCGTCTATTAGCACTTTGCTGTACTTAAGATTTTTGTTGCTGCCAAAAGCCTCGACAGACTGAGTTTTTCTAACGGGAAAATCAATGGTGCGTTTTTGAGGATATGAAGGGCGCAGGGTCAGGCAAGCTGCGAAGATACGAGTCAGATTTATCTTGAAGGGAACTAGCGGAGTCTTTGTGAATGCGGGTAATTAGCGGGATTGTAAAAACAGCGACGTTCTAATTTGGTTTAGGCGAGGTTAGTCGGCGAGGCTAACGAGAACTTCAGAGAAGACGAAAGTGAATAAAACGAATTCTCAAAGTTTGGGCTTCATCTTCTCACTGACATCGGACCAATTAGAGCCTTTCGTTTGCTGGAAAAAGTGTAACATTAAATGAAAGAATATTAAATTTGTAATGCTTAGCCTTTTGTCTTCCAGCGCCGTATATAAATGGCGGCTTATTCAGTAGCAAGGGCTTTTAAGGTTACTCTGTGTTTAAAAACTGTCAAGCCGACTGTCAGCTTTCTGGTGGAATAATTAGGATGGCTGTAAAGTTACCAGATCACTTCCACACACTTCTTAATAGAATCATGGGCCCCTGGGCAAAGTAGTGCACTGGGGCCCCTACCAACCTGCCCCAATTTACGCATCTAATCTCAAGAATTAAAGTATATATAGTTAATAAGATTAAATATTTATTTATTAGTACTTTGAAGCAGAGCTAAGTACGGTGGGTCAGAAGGCCACAGTAATGGGGGTCAGAAGGCACACTGTGGGTGGGTCAGGAGGGCATAGTGTGGGTGGGTCAGGAGGGCACAGTGTGGGTGGGTCAGGAGGGCACAGTGTGGGTGGGTCAGGAGGGCATAGTGTGGGTGGGTCATGAGGGCATAGTGTGGGTGGGTCATGAGGGCATAGTGTGGGTGGGTCAGGAGGGCACAGTGTGGGTGGGTCAGGAGGGCATAGTGTGGGTGGGTCAGGAGGGCACAGTGTGGGTGGGTCAGGAGGGCATAGTGTAGGTGGGTCATGAGGGCATAGTGTGGGTGGGTCAGGAGGGCACAGTGTGGGTAGGTCAGGAGGGCACACTACAGGGATCAGTAAGGCACAGTGTGGTTGGGTAAGGCGGGCACAGTCTGGGTGGGTCAGGAGGACACAATACGGGGATCAGTAAAGCACAGTGTGGTTGGGTAAGGTGGGCACAGTGCGGGTGGGTCAGGAGGGCACAGTACAGGGATCAGTAAGGCTCAGTGTGGTTGGGTAAGGAGGGCACAGTGTGGGTGGATCAGGATGGCACAGTACAAGGATCAGTAAGGCACAGTGTGGTTGGGTAAGGAGGGCACAGTCTGGGTGGGTCAGGAGGACACAGTACGGGGATCAGTAAAGCACAGTGCGGATGGGTAAAGTGGGCACAGTGTGGGTAGGTCAGGTGGGCACAGTACAGGGATCAGTAAGGCACAGTGTGGTTGGGTAAGGAGGGCACAGTGCGGGTGGGTCAGGTGGGCAGTACGAGGATCGGTAAGGCACAGTGTGGGTGGGTCAGTAGGGCACAGTGCGGGTGGATCAGGAGGGCACAGTACAGGGATCAGTAAGGCAGAGTGTGGTTGGGTAAGGAGGGCACAGTGTGGGTGGGTCAGGAGGGCACAGTATGGGGATCAGTAAGGCACAGCGTGGTTGGGTAAGGAGGGCACAGTGTAGGTGGGTCAGGTGGGCACAGTACGGGGATCAGTAAGGCACAGTGTGGTTGGGTAAGGAGGGCACAGTGTGGGTGGGTCAGGTGGGTAGTATAGGGATCGGTAAGACACAGTGTGGTTGGGTAAGGAGGGCACAGTGTGGGTGGGTCAGGTGGGCAGTATAGGGATCGGTAAGGCACAGTGTGGGTGGGCCAGTAGGGCACAGTGTGGGTAGATCAAGAGGGCACAGTACATGAGTCAGTAGGGCACAGTGTGGATGGGTAAGGGGGGCACCGTGTGGGTAGGTCAGGAGGGCACAGTGCAGGGATCAGTGAGGCACAGTGTGGGTGGGTCGGTAGGGCACAGTGTGGGTGGGTCAGTAGGGCACAGTGTGGGTGGGTCAGGAGGGCACAGTACAGGGGTCAGTAACGCAAAGTGTGGGTGGGTCAGGTGGGCACAGTACAGGGGTCAGTAGAGCACAGTGTGGGCAGGTTTGGATGGTACAGTGTGGGTGGGTCTTGAAGGGCCAGCAAGGATCAGAGCAGTATACATCATGCCCACACAGACATAGTTAACTGCAGTAAAATGCGCCGCCTCTGGGGAATCTTCCTGAACCAATACAGAGTGCCAGTAATACAGTGAGGGAAAAAGTATTTAATTCCCTTCTGATTTTGTACATTTGCCCACTGACAAAGAAATGATCAGTCTATAATTTTAATTGTAGGTTTATTTTAACAGTGAGAGACAATGAGTTTTAGACAATGAGTTTTAATGAGTGAAATAAGTATTTGACCCCTTCGCAAAACATGACTTAGTACTTGGTGGCAAAACCCTTGTTGGCAATCACAGAGGTCAGACGTTTCTTGTAGTTACCTTGGCCGTGTGTTTTGGGTCATTGTCATGCTGGAATACCCATCCACGACCCATTTTCAATGCCCTGGCTGAGGGAAGGAGGTTCTTGTCCAAGATTTGACAGTATATGGCCCCGTCCATGGTCCTTTTGATGCGGTGAAGTTGTCCTGTCCCCTTAACAGAAAAACACCCCCAAAGCCTAATGTTTCCACCTCCATGTTTGATGATGGGGATGGTGTTCTTGGGGTCATAGGGCAGCATTCCTCCTCCTCCAAACACGGCGAGTTGAGTTGATGCCAAAGAGCTTGATTTTGGTCTCATCTGACCACAACACTTTCACCCAGTTCTCCTCTAAATAATTCAGATGTTCATTAGCAAACTTCAGACGGTCCTGTACATGTGCTTTCTTGAGCAGGGGGACCTTGCGGGCGCTGCAGGATTTTAGTCCTTCATAATGTAGTGTGTTACCAATTGTTTTCTTGGTGACTAGGGTCCTAGGCTGCCTGGAGATCATTGGCAAGATTCTCCGGTGTAGTTCTGGGCTGATTCCTCACCGTTCTCGTGATCATTGAAACTCCACGAGGTGAGATCATGTATGGAGCCCCAGACCGAGGGAGATTGATAGGTATTTTGTATTTCTTACATTTGAAAATAATCGCAACTGTTGTCGCCCTCTCTCCAATCTGCTTGCCAATGGTCTTGTAGCCCATTCCAGCCTTGTGTAGGTCTACAATCTTGTCCCTGACATCCTTGGACAGCTCTTTGGCCATGGTAGAGAGATTGGAATCTGATTGATTGCTTCTGTGGACAGGTGTCTTTTATACAGGTAGGAAGCTGAGATTAGGAGCACTCCCCTTAAGAGAGTGCTCCTTATCTCAGCTTGTTACCTGTATAGAAGACACCTGGGAGCCAGAAATCTTGCTGATTGATAGGAGATCAAATACTTATTTCGCTCATTAAAATACAAATCAGTGGCGTCTCCAGCTTTCATATTTAGGGGGGGGGGGGGGGGCACATGGGGGGACAGGGGGACAAAAGTAGGGGGCAACTATAAAATACAAATATATATATATATATATCTATATATATATATATAGATATATATATATATAGATATATATATATATCCTGGGGCCCTTTACTACGATCCCACAACAGCCCTTTCACGTGTTGTGCAGTGAGCTCCTTTCCTACTGTATTGGGCCCCCCCCCCCCCCCAGGGTGGCAGAAAACAAGAGATATATGTCACCAGCATACCAAGAAAATATAAGGATCTAAAGCAGTGGGAGAATTATCAGGGTTGCAAAGGTTGTCTTGCCTCCGGGCCCTGGTGTTCTGCCACTGTGGGGTTCCCCAGCCTCCTCTTGCTGTCCTGCCCCTGCTATTGACAGCGCTGGTCTGGCATCTCTTGGAATTTACAGGCTGGTCCTCCTGTCCTAAGGATGGGAGAAATCAGTCTGTTTTTTCAGTAACTGAGAGTCCTGGTGGAGTCCTTCCTGGAACTCGCTCTTCTCCCTGCCAATGAGGATGCAGGGGAAGGAGCAGATCGGACGCCCGTGGTTATGTGAGCGCTCGCATTATGCAGTGTCAGCGAGCAGAGGTGGGGGGGGGGAGCACCCGCAGGAGCTGACTGGGGACGCTCTCCCTCTCAATAGAGACTGTGTTGCTCCAGCGGCGGCCTGAGTAAGATGCGGTGCATCCGCTATGAATGCAAATTGCCTTTTTGTAAAAAAAAAAAAAATTGGGGGGGGGCACATGGTGGGGCACAGCATAATGTTGGGGGGGTCAGGGCCCCCTCTGCCCCCCCCCCTCAGTGATGCCATTGATACAAATCAATTTATCACTTTTTTGAAATGCGTTTTTCTGGACTTTTTTGTTGTTATTCTGTCTCTCACTGCTAAAATAAACCTACCATTAAAATTATAGACTGATCATTTCTTTGTCAGTGGGAAAACGTACAAATTGAGCAGGGGGTCAAATACTTTTTTCCCTCACTGTAGCTGGGGGGAGGATTTCATTCCAAAGTACAGTTAGCCCACTGCAGACTGCTGCTGTCCCCATGGCCCAGAATCTGGGAAGCTGGTCAGGACAAGGCCCTCTCTGGACAGCTTAGTAAAAAGCCTGTGACTGTCCCAGCAAAAGTATGCATAAGTAATGCAAAATGATGGCCCCCATGCACCTGTCCATATTAAGATGTCACTGCCCCCAACTTCCCCTATTTTGTATCCCAGGATCTGATGTCCTTCCTGTGTGTTCAGGACAGGCATGTTGGGTGGCAGAAGTAAAATTGAGGGAGATCAGCAAGCGTTTGTTCGCTGATCTCCCCTCCAGTGATTAAACCAAGCAGTATTTAATCACGTCTGAGTTCACAGCTGTCTTTCCCTGGCTGCTGTGGCCCAGGAAGAAGCTGATCAAGCACAAAATGTGCTTGATCAGCTTCACTGGGGTCCATAGTGGACATTAGCGGGTCATTTATACTATGCTATCAACTTTTGCGACAGCAAAGTTAGAGTATAACTCCACTTTTCTTGAGAAGAAAAAAAAAAATTCCCTCTGGGGTGTTCTAAAACTGCTTGTTTGTCTGTGTCCATGTGCAAAGTAAATGTGAATGGGAGTCCTTTATTTTAATTATCAATCAGCTGTTGCACTTGCAGGGTTCTGATGAGGAAAGTGGCAGGGTCTGCATCCCTTTAGAGATGATTTCCCCTTTGGGAGTATCTTACCAAAAAATGTTGCAAGAGATGCCCAAACTCTGACTTGTATCTTACTGCAGACTTCTGGGAAAATCAGTAAGCCAATCAAACAAGCAGGAAATTACATTTCTGGGGGGCGTTCCATAAACCATCTGTGTACAGAACACTTCCAGGCTGCCATATTGCATTTTACAGAAAATTACAGATTAAAAACGAAAGGTCGTTTTTAATAACATTCAATTACAATGTAGGCCATAGGTGGGGGTGGGGTGGGGCTTACCAGTGCTGTGTGTGTCTGTGGATGCACACAGCCCAGCTTGGGAAAATGTGTGCAAGGGTGCCTCCATAGCATCCGTTTGCAAGGAGGAGCAGACAGCAATGATGAGGCACTTCCAGTAAAGTAAAGGACCGCTTTGTGCAATTTGGATGCACAGAGCAGATAAATATAACATGTTTATTTAAAAAAAAAAATACCTATAGTATCACTTAAACAAATTGAGTACAATAAAATAAACATTCCCTGTTAAATTATTTGTTAAAATTCTTCCTCCAGCACTTGCAGTTTACAATTTTAAATGCTGCTGGCTCTGTCAGTGCCGCTTCCCTGAATGTCCATTCTTCACAGGAAAGAGAGAACAATGGCCAATGCAGTCTCCAACCTGTCTGTTGCCACCCTAGGCAATGGGGCTCTGTGTTTCTATTGATGCACACAGTGTAGTGAGACACAACAGTAGTCCCTGCATACATGGGTGACTCCATAGGACGCTGCAAGAGAGGTCATGGCACCAGTTAAAACAGGAACATAGGCAAGGATTAAAGAGTAAAGAAGCTGCATATTCAGCTGCCGGTAGTTCTTATAAACTGAAGGTTTAATACCACTTTCAGTGTAAAATAAAAAATTAAAATTAAAAAAATATATATATAAATATAAACAAATGTAAATGGCCCTTGCCCCCATGTACATATGTATGTAAATGCATGTGCTGGAGAGCCTATATGGCAGTTATGGAGCATATTTGGTATGGTCATCTACACCTCAGTAAGAGCAATTATTCTAGGGCCATATTTCATGGGTAACTCTACAGTGATGACCTGTAACGCTTGGTTCGCACCTAAACCGGCCGCGGATCGCACAGCAACACTGTCCGTCCCTGTTCTCCGTTTCAGGGATGAATCAGGGCAGAATCTTTGCCTGAATGCGGCCCTGATACGGAGGCAAAGACGCACAGCCGCGTCGCCTATAAGAAATTTTGGGTAACAAAGTTTGTTTCATGGGCGCTCAAAGTTTTAAAGATTGACATGTTTGGTATCTATTGACTCAACGCAGCCTCATGTTTTTTCCGAGTGGGGAGCTGCAGACCGTCAATCACAGCTCTCTGCTCTGCTCCTCCTCACTCATTGGAGCGCTGAGCTGTGGAGGGGCGGGGAGCGGCCGTCTCAGCCTCTCAGCGACTTGCTGAGACGGGTGTCAGTCCAGGCACCTGGCGGATCCAGACTCCCATTGTAGTGATGACGTGGTGCCATGACTGATTCCAGTGATGTCAGCAGAGAGTCCGACTTCAGACCGCTCTCCGATGGAAACGGGTCACAGGAGTGCAAAACGGATTGCTCTCCCGTGATCCACAGGAGAAGCCCAGCCAACAAGCTTTGGCTATACTTCTCCTTTAACTGTAGTGTATTTGTTACTGAAATATGGGTTTGATAATACCACGTGATAATACAGTGTCACCTATCAGTGCCAGCTCTCAGTGCAGCCTCATCAGTGTCTCCTCATCAGTACTGCCTCATCAGTGCCACCTTATCAGTGCCCATCAGTGCTACCTCATCAGTGCCACCTTATCAGTGACCATCAGTGCTACCTCATCAGTGCCACCTTATCAGTGCCCATCAGTGCCACCTCATCAGTGCCACCTTATCAGTGCCCATCAGTGCCACCTCATCAGTGCCACCTTATCAGTGCCCATCAGTGCAGCAGTGCCCACCAGTGCTGCCTCATCAGTGTCTCCTTATCAGTGCTGCCTCATCAGGGCCACCTAACAGTGCCCATCAGTGCCAGCTCTCAGTGCAGCCTCATCAGTGTCTCCTCATCAGTACTGCCTCATCAGTGCCACCTTATCAGTGCCACCTCATCAGTGCCACCTTATCAGTGCCCATCAGTGCAGCAGTGCCCACCAGTGCTGCCTCATCAGTGCCCATCAGTGCCTCCTCGTCAGTGCTCATCAGTACTGCCTTATCAGTGAAACCTATCAGCACTACATTATCAGTGCCACGTTATCAGTGCCCACCAGTGCTGCCTCATCAGTGAAACCTATCAGCGCCGCCTTATCAGTGCCCATCAGTACCTTCCCATCAGCACACATCAGTGAAGGAGAAAAAAATTACCTGTTTGGAAAATTGCCAAATTTTAACAAACTATGAAAAATGTGTTTTTTTTTTTTTTTTTAATTTTCTGTCTTTTTTCCTTTGTTTAGCAAAAAATAAAAAACCCAGTTGTGATTAAATACCACCAAAAGAAAGCTCTATTTGTGTGATAACAATGATACAAATGTCATATAGGTACAGTGTAGCATGACCGCGCAATTGTCATTCAAAGAGTGGCAGCGCTGAAAACTGAAAATTGGCCAGGGCAGGAAGGGGGTGAAAGTGTCCGGTAGCCAAGTGGTTAATACCACTTTTCGTATGGCAGGTCCTTTAGGTCACGAAGGGGTTAAACTAGGTCTCTGCACAGCTGAGCACAGAGGATTGTGATAAGGGAAGGGGCTCCTCATAGTTCTTTTCACCATTTCTGAGTTTGGAATTTGGTGCTTTGACCGGTTTGCAGACATTTCCTATAATATAAGGTAAGTTTAACTTCCATTGTTATGTATTACATTCCATGGAATAGGAGCAGAAAACGTCTATATAGGGAGCAGGTAAAAGAAACCTGTACAGAGAAATTGTCTAGTTGTCTGACTTCTTCCGATACTAATGGCCATACATGGATTGAAATTCTACCGGATTTCTGGATACATTCCAGATGTTGTTTGGGGGATATATATGTGTATGTATGTATATGTGTGTGTGTGTGTGTGTGTGTGTGTGTGTGTGTGTGTATATGTGTATGTGTATGTGTATATATATATATATATATATATATATATATATATATATATATATATATATATATATATATATATATATATATATATATATATATATATAATATTTTTTTTTTTTTTTTTTGCTGTACTGGGGTTTGGTGCATTTTTAATGCGTTTTGCTGTGTTCCAATACAGTCCAGTGCAGGAAAAATGCAGCACGTTCTCCCTCCTTCCGCCTTTTTTTTTTTTTTTTTGTTCTGGAACACATGCTATTGGAAACCATATGGAAGAGCCCTGGGGCCATCATAAAAAAAAAAAAAAAAAAAACTGAATTCTGACTTTTTGAAACTCAGAATTCTGAGATTGAAATTCAGAATTGTAAGTTTAAAAAAAAATAAAATACAGAATTCTGAGATTAAAAGTCAGAATTCTGACTTTGAATCTCAGAATTCTGTATTTTTTTTTTAAACTTACAATTCTGAATTTCAATCTCAGAATTCTGAGTTTCAAAGTCAGAATTCATTTTTTTTTTTTATGATGGCCCCAGGGCTCTTCCATAGAAACCATGTTAACTACTTTCCATGCAGAAAAAAAATGCACTGGACTGCCCCCTAAGGGCCAGTTCACAGCACATGTGTTCCAGTACCCCTTCCTCCTTTTGTGTGTTTTTTTTTTTTTTTCTTCTGCATCCAAAGTGCATAGAAAGTAGGTTACATGGTTTCCAGTGGCATTGCTTACACCAATGCTTGCAGTTCCAGGAAAAAAGAAAGTAGAACATGCTGCAATTTTCCTGCACTGGACTGTACTGGAACGCAGTAAAACGCATCAAAAAATGCACCGCACCCCAGTACAGTGGAAGAAAAAAAGCATCTTCAACACCTCTGGAAAAGCGCATGCAGCAATGCATCCGTAACAAATATTGAAGGATGCTTTTGTCGTGTGAACTAGAATCCATAATAAATTTTGCAAATCAAATTATTTGGTTTGCGTGAAGGTTATACCATTTACAAACTATGGTGTGGGTGTATACATACTGGAGTTTTTATTACATTTTTATTTTCCTTCCTTTTTTTTTTTTTTACTAGTAATGGTGGTGCTCAGCGACTTATAGAGGGACTGCGATATGTGTGGCAGGCAATCTGACGCTGGCTGGGGGGGAACTGACTGGCACTGACATCACCAATGACACTAATTCAGTGATAATAATATACACTGTCACTGTACTAATTACACTGGCTGGAAAGGGGTTAACTGTGTGCCTAGCAGTGTGTAATGTGTGCTGCTTTTATTAAGTGATCTTGTTTGTTTTTTGTCTTGTTTTTTTTTTTTTATATGCAGGCAGAGAGAATGCATCAAAAATGCAGTGCTTGCATTTTTGATGCGTTTTGGCTGCATTTTTGCTCTTTTTTTGCCACATAAGACACCTCCCCAAAAATGCATTAAAACACTTCAAAAACGTATGTTAAAAAATGCAACTGGAAAACGCACCAACCGCAACTTGCATAGGTGTGAACCTAGCCTAATTGTGTGCAGCGGTATACAGTGCTTATGGAAAGTATTCACAGCGCTTCACTTTTTCCACATTTTATGTTACAACCTTATTCCAAAATGGATTAAATTCATTATTTTCCTCAAAATTTCTACAAGCAATACCCCATAATGACAACGTGAAGGAAGTTTGTTGGAAATCTTTGCAAATTTTATATAAAAAAAAAAAAAATCCCATGTACAGAAGTATTCACAGCCTTTGCCATGACACTCAACACTGAGCTCAGGTGCATCCTGTTTCCACTGATCATCCTTGAGATGTTTCTACAACTTGATTGGAGTCCACCTGTCGTAAATTCAGTTGATTGGGCATGATTTGGGAAGGTGCACACCTGTCTAAGGTCCTGCAGTTAACAGTGGATGTCAGAGCACAAACCAAGCCATGAAATCCAAGGAATTGTCTTTAGACCTCCAAAACAGGATTGTATGGAGGCACAGATCTGGGGAAGGGTACAGAAGAATTTCTGCAGCATTGAAGGTCCCAATGAGCACAGTGGCCTCCATCATCCATAAATGGAAAAAAGTTTGGAACCACCAGGACTCTTCCCGGAAAGGGGCGATCGGGGGAGAATGGCCTTAGTCAGGGAGGTGACCAAGAACCTGATGGTCACTCTGACAGAGCTCCAGTGTTTCCAGAATAACAACCATCTCTGCAGCACTCCACTAATCAGGCTTGTATATTAGAGTGGCCAGACAGAAGCCACTCCTCAGTAAAAGGCACATGACAGCCCGCCTGGAGTTTGCCAAAGGGCACCTGAAGGACTCTCAGACCATGAGAAACAAAATTCTCTGGTCTGCTGAAACTAAGATTGAACTCTTTGGCCTGAATAGCAAGCGTCATGTCTGGAGGAAACCAGTCACCACTCAACACCTGGCCAATACCATCCCTACAGTGAAGCATGGTGGTGGCAGCATTATGTTGTGGGGATGTTTTTCAGTGGCAGGTGCTGGAAGACTAGTCAGGATCGAGGGAAAGATGAATGCAGCAATGTACAGAGACATCCTTGATGAAAACCTGCTTCAGAGAGCTCCTGGACCTCAGACTGGGGCGAAGGTTCATCTTCCAATAGGACAACGACCCTAATGAATGTCTTTGAGTGGCCCAGCCAGAGCCCAGACTTGAACATCTATGGAGAGATCTGAAAATGGCTGTGCACTGACACTCCCCTTCCAACCTGATGGAGCTTGAGAGGTCCTGCAAAGAAGAATGGGAGAAACTGCCCAAAAATAGGTGTGCCAAACTTGTAGACCACACTCAAAAAGACTGGAGGCTGTAATTGGCTGTAAATTTGCAAAGATTTCAAACAAACTTCTTTCACGTTGTCATTATGGAGTATTGTTTGTAGAATTTTGAGGAAAATAATTAATTTAATACATTTTGGAATAAGGCTGTAATATAACAAAATGTGGAAAAAGTGAAGCGCTATGAATACTTTCTGGATGCACTGTCCAATTATAAAAAAATTGTTATGGTCATTATTGCTACTACAAATCTTGTTGAATTTTCCTCCATCAAAATGTTGCTATGGGGGTCCCATGACATGTAGTTAGGCCCCGGTCAGTCAGTGTTCAGGAATAAGCCACTAACATAAGGACCACCATAATTGTTCCAGGTGTTTGGTTTTTTTTGTTTTTTTTTTCTTAAGATTTTAAGCAAGGACAGAGCTGGCACCCACAAAGGCAAGGCACCACTAGCAGCCTCAATACTTCTGTTATAACCATTCCTCTTTAACCACTTGCATACTGGGCACTTTGACCCCCCTTCCTGCCCAGGCCATTTTTTAGCTTTGAGCGCTGTTGCAGTTTGAATGATAATTGCGATGTCATGCAACACTGTACACATGAAATTTTTTTTCTTTTTTTTTTTTCACATAAATAGACCTTTTTTTTGGTAGTATTTATTCACCACTGGGTTTTTTTAATTTTTTACTAAATAAGTTTTATAAAAGACCAAAAATTCTGAAATAAAAAAAAAAAGGTTTTTCATAGTTTGTTATAAAATCTTGCAAACGGGTAATTTTTCTCCTTCACTCACTGATGAGGAGGCCCTGATTATCAGTGTAGATGTCCCTTTCACATAAGCCGGTTATCGTCTCTCCTTTCCTCATGCTGTCAGCACGAGGAAAGGAATGCCAATAACTGGCATGTGTTTACACAGTGATCAGCTGTGATTGGACACAGCTGATCACAAGGTAAAGGGCCGCTGTGACTGGCCCTTTTAACCCTGATCTGTGATCAGCTGTGTCCTAAGGATACAGAGATCAGAGCATGCAGTAGCAGGCGCATGGGAAGCGTGATCAAGGGAGGACGCCATATGATGCCCTCACGGAAATGTCCGATCATGCTGTAGCTGTCATTCGGCAAATGGTCAGGAAGTGGTTAAGTGTTTGTAAATCCAGTGAACTGACCTCAGGTGATATGCAGAGATGAAACAAATCCCCCCCCCCCCCTCCACACAGCACATAGGATCAGAGCTAAGACTGGCCATACACCTATAGATTATCTGCAGATTTTCTATGGTCAGATGGAAAAAGTGGAACAGATTCCTCCATCTACGCTGAACTGTGTGGATGGAAGAATCTCCCACTGGGCCAAGCTTCAGTATCTTGCTAGTCGGCCCCGCTGGCTCTCACAATACCTGAACATTCTGATTGGGTGCAGGCATTGTTTAGCTTGAGAGCCAGCGGGGCTGACTAGCAAGATACTGAAGCTTGGCCCAGTGGGAGATTCCTCCATCCACACAGTTTAGCATACATGGAGAAATCTGTTGCACCTTTTCCATCTAACCATAGAAAATCTGCAGATAATCTATAGGTGTATGGCCAGCTTAAGGCTGTCAATCTGCTGAAGGTCCCTCCCCTGTCACCATTGTTCTCTTGGTGTCAGGAAAACTTGTCAGAAGTGATTCATACCGATAACAGAGGAACAAAGCAGCAGACATAAATAACGCTTATGCCGCGTACACACGAGCGGACTTTACGGCAGACTTGGTCCGGCGTACTGGATTTTGTCAGACAATTCGATCGTGTGTGGGCTCCAGCGGACTTTGTTTTCTCAAAAGTTGGACGGACTTAGATTTGAAACATGTTTTAAATGAATCCGTCAAAATCGAGTCTGGTCGAAAAGTCCGCTCGTCTGTATGCTAGTTCGACGGACAAAAAGCCACGCTAGGGCAGCTATTGGCTACTGGCTATGAACTTCCTTATTTTTGTCTGGTCGTACGTCATCACGTACGAATTCGACAGACTTTGGTGGATTGTGTGTAGGCAAGTCAGTTCATTCAGAAAGTCCGTCAAAGTCCGCCAAGCAAAGTCTGCCGTAAAGTCCGCTCGTGTGTACGCGGCATTAGTGCTCTTATTTGAGGCAAGTACACACTATAGAGGGATATGCTTTGTTCATATTTCATGTCTGAGATTTACAACCACTTTAAAAAAAAAAAGAAAAATCCATATTTTTCACATAACGTGTCCTTTTAACTCTGATCCTTCTAGGATGACTTCATCTGATCTGGGGGAGGAACTGAGCTGTTCCATCTGTCTGGAAAGCTACACGGACCCAGTATCCCTGCAATGTGGTCACAACTTCTGCCAGAGTTGTATCAAATCTGTGCTTGATACGCAGGAGAGGTCTGCCGCTTATACGTGTCCGGTGTGCAGGGCGGAGTATTTAGACCGCCCTCAACCAGAGAAGAACATAAATCTCTGTAAACTAGTGGAGTGTTACTTACTGGCCCATCCAGAGCAAGAGAAGACCAAGATGCTGTGCACCTACTGTGATTTTCCAGAACCGGCTACTAAGATGTGTCTTCAGTGTGAGACCTCTTTTTGCGGCAAGCACTTGAGCCGCCATAACAAGTCAGTTGACCATTGCTTAATCAACCCTACAACTTCTCTTGAAAACATGCAGTGCTCCACTCACAAGCAGATGCTGAAGTATTATTGTTTCGAAGACGAAGTTTGCGTCTGCATATCATGCTTCGCCGTGGGAGAGCATCGGGGACACTTGGTGCAGCCAATCTATGAAGTCTCCGAGAAGAAAACAAAGGAGATGAGGAATATTTTGGAAACTCTGATGTCAGGAAAAAGAGAATCAGAAAAGTGTCTTCAAATGGCCATAAACCACGTAGAGAAAGTGCAGAGGAATGCAGACTATATCACCAAGGAGGTCAATGAATTGCTTGAGGATATCCGAGAACAAGTGAACAGTCTGGAGAGGAGAATTTTAGGGGAGCTCAACAGGCAGACCAAAGCGATTAGATCGCAAGTATCCAATCTAATCAAACAGTTGGACGTAAAATCAGATAGGCTGACTCAGAGTATTAACCATATTCGGGGCATCTGCAATGACGAGGATCCCTTTTCCATCTTGCAAAGACAAAAATCGGCAAGGGATGTTTTTGAAAATGTTCCTGAAGAGGACAAAACAAGCCAACTCATTGGTGACCTGAACGAAGGTTTGGTCTCCAATATCTTGCACACTGGTCTGTTGGATATTACAAATGCCATCAAGAAAAATATCCACATATGTGATGTGTCGCCGCTGCTAATGGACGACAGAACGGCTCACAACAAGATGGAATTATCTGTGGACTTGAAATCCATGGCTGACTCTGATATAAACCATGGCCGGCTGAGATCTCCCCTGAGATTTATGGTTTACAACCAGGTGCTTAGTGTAAATGGCTTTAAAGAAGGACAGCACTACTGGGAAGTAGAGGCTAGCGTTACTGGTATATGGGACATTGGCTTGGCCTATCCTAGCATTGAGCGAGATGGGAAACAGTCCGGTATTGGCGATAACAACAAGTCGTGGTGCCTGCGCAAATACACCAAAAAATACATGGCAGCCCACAACTCCAAAGCTCAGTCGCTGCTTCATGAACAATGCTCTCAAGTGATCGGAATCTATCTGGATTACGAGGCTGGTAGACT
The DNA here is from genome assembly GCF_042186555.1 of Aquarana catesbeiana. NCBI lineage: Eukaryota > Metazoa > Chordata > Amphibia > Anura > Ranidae > Aquarana > Aquarana catesbeiana. Next base: position 79,232,193 of record NC_133329.1, on the reverse strand, counting down.
GTCCTTTTATGAGCTCTTCCACCCGTCTGAAGGGTTATATAGACATATACACAGCTTTACTTCCACGTTCACCGAACCATTGCATGTTGCGGTGTATGTGGACGATGGGGCCTGGGTCACATTCAAGCACAAGTAAACCTTAATCGCCTTTAACACTTAAGCATTCTCATTTTGGGGGTACAACCTTTTCTTTTTTTAAACAGGTGAATTTTATTGAGTGTTACTCAACATAAAAATACAGTAACAAGAAGGGTACAACCTTAAAGCAGACCTGTGCTTTGCCCTCACAGGTTCTCTTTTAATGCTCCTTACCCAGCATTACATATCACCTCTTCTTATCTCCCCCACTACACTATTCAACCACTGGTAGCAAAGAAAGAAACCTATGAGCTACTTGACAATACCCGATGTGACAGCAATGGCCTTTCATCAAGCACCAGTGCAATCACATGGTAGGAAGGAGAGAAACTCGCATGCTTCCCCGTACCTGGAAGTACTGGGTGGTATTTTTACTGCCAACATCTGAGTAAAGGGAAGGTGAGTATACTGTGCTGGGAGGGCTTTGAGTGGATTCCATGTGAAATAAACAGTCTACCGCTAGAGTTTCCAGATTCACCCATGCCTCCACACTGGCTTCTCCATATGTTCCTGCAATCGGTGGAGGAACTTCCCAGACAGGGTGTTTGAAGGTTTAAAAATGATGCCAAATGATTGAACCCTTTTTCGTCAGCCTTCTATTGGGTGGTCAGTCTTAGGTGGGGTTAACCTTTAAGCAGAGATGGACTGTAGGAAAGTAAATGACCTGTATGGCAGTGTCCTACTTGCCAAAATAAAGGTCCACCATGAAAATGTATTAACTCAGACATTCTTTATGCATAATTACATTAAATTCCCAAAACAAACCCAGAATGTCTTTTTAATTCTTTCGGTTTACTGTGAAATCTGAAATGCTGGAATTTTATTTTAATGAATAAAATTTTGAATGTATACACCTAACGTCTGAGTCCTTTCCTTTTTGCTCTCTGGGACAAGAAGGGAAATATCCCCAATGAGGACACAGATGTTAAAGCAGCCTATAAATTATTCCTGCCAACTCATCATGATGGATTAGAAGACACGCATGACCCTTTTCTCATAATGCAGGGTATATGTATTGTGCGGTGTTTTGGGCTCTACTGCATAATGTATCGGGGTGCCATTAGCACCACAAAGCAGGTGAGTTGTAGCAATGCACGTTACTTAAGGAGAAATAAAGTGCTTGCCACTGCTGGCCTAATTTTGAAAATGCTATTCTCCCTGACTGTTATCGCGTCCCTCTGGCTACAAAACTTTGAGTCACTGACTCAAAACAAGCATACAGATCAGAAAAGTCCTTGGTCCTCATCGGCAAATTTGTAGCAGGGGAGTGACTCACTGGGGGCGATAAACTATCGGTGGTACAGAATGGAACATTTTGGCAGGAAAATCTTTCTTTTATGCAAAACCTTTGCAAATTTTAACAACAATCATGTCACAGTGATGATGGTTTATAGGGGTCCTGTGCCAACTATTGTTTGGCACACTAATGCAATTATTAGACATGTGCGATTTTTGTTTTGTTACCAATAAAAAATTTGGACCAAATTTTCTTTATTCAGAGATTGGATGTATCCGAATTTCTGAATCACAATAGTAATGCATCTGAAATAAATTGGAACTAGATCGAATTTGAAAATGAACTTGAAAAAGAAACATAACATAAAAGAAACATAATGCGATTAAATACAGTAAGGTATAAAAGTAAAATAAGGATTCCTACCAAGGGCTTCGTGTAGACGGGACGTTAAAACCTCCCCTAAATGATTAACTTGACAGATAGTAACCAACGTTATAAAACTTCCATTTTGCCGCGTTTGCGTTTAGAAGCTCAGTGAAAAATGCCTGTAAACGAAACGCGAGTTACCGCATTTACAAGCTGTTGCAGGCATTTGCCATTTCAAATGCCTCTGAACATTCGTTTTTAAAGCAGAGTTCCACCCAAAAGTGGAACTTTCGTTCGTTCATTCATTGTACTCCTACACACACACCCACACCCACACACCTCCGGTGCCACATTTGGCACCTTTCGGGGGGGAGGCACTATACCTGTCTTTCACAGGTATCCTGTTTGCACTTCCGGGAACCCCAGCCGTGGGTATTGACGTCACCGCCCGGGCTCCCTCCTCCTTTCCTGGCCACCGGGCCAGTAGGAGAGAAGAGCCTCGCGCATGCGCAGTAGGGTTCCCAGCGTGAAGCCGTGAGGCTTCACTGCCGGGTTCCCTTACTTGGAATGGAGGTGGCATGCACCCGACAGCTGATGGAAACATCAGCTGCGGTGCTAACATTGCTGGAGTCCAGGACAGGTAAGTGTCCGGTTATAAAAAGTCAGCAGCTGCAGTATGTGTAGCTACTGGCTTTTAATATTTGCAGCGGTGGGTGGACCTCCGCTTTAATGCATATTATTATATTATAAAATATATTAATATTTTACAGTGGGGGGTGGAAAGTATTCAGACCCCCTTACATTTTTCACTCTTTTTAGCCATTTGCTAAAATCATTTAAGTTCATATTATTTTTTTTTTCCTCATTTAATCATTATTTCATTTAACTGACACCAATTATGGGGATTATTTCATCTGACTGACACCAATTATGGGGATTATTTCATCTATCAGTGGTGTCATTCGGATGAGATAATCCCTATGCCCACACTCACACCTGTGAATGGGCCTGGCACTGATTACATGCGAGATCCCCAGCGGCGCTCATGGAAGGAAGATCTGCGAGCGATCGCCCTGGATGCAGGTGGATGTGAATTAGGCCATAAAATATAAAGGTTTTGGAGGATCTATGGCTGCATTGTGTGTGAGATCTTTTTGTACAGATGGGGGGGATTCTTATGCAGTTGTCTTGGAATCTTTTAAACACATTCCCTAGGTCTAGGACATGCTCCTGGAAAGAAGAACACACAGTGCAGAGCTGGATGGACAGGCTCTCCCTTAGCCTAGCAACCAGCAGAATGGCTGTGGGCCTGGCCTCCATTGTTTGTGATTGTTGCTAGGCGACGAGGACGCTGAGCCTGGGAAGCAGAAGCAGCAGATCTGTGTGCAGGAGACGTCCAGGTATGGGGTACAGGGGCCCATCAGGGGCCCGCATGGACTTACCCAGATGAATCCACAATTAGTTACAGGGGAGGGGGGAGCAGGGACTATATAAGACTATGGACTATTTATGACAAATGTGGACATATCTTTCATCTCACTTAACTCAAGTTTAAGCTAACTGAAATCTCATTTTGCAAAAAAGCACAGAACAGCCAATCATGTGCAAGGAAAATAACATAAAAAACAAGCAAAAGAGAAAAAAAAAATTGTTTGCTAGGACATGATTGGATGATTGAAGTCAGCGCAGCATCACTGGATTCACACTGGATTCACTAAAATCTGTGACCTTGGGGTTTTTTTTTTTCTTTTTTTCTTTTTAACTTGGCTTAGTGAATGGGGGGTTTGTTGTGTTGACTTCAATCATCTAATCATGTGCAAGCAGAAATGTTTTTTTATATTTTATTTTACTTTAGTAATTTTTTTTTTTCTTTTAGTATTTGTTTTTAACCCTTTTTTTTTTTTTTTTTTTTTTTTAGTATTTTGCTTTAGTAAATCAACCCCAATGAGGGTCATAACATGTACTATGAAAATTAGAACCCTCCCCAGGGTGTTTTAAAAAAACAAAAACAAAAAAACAAAAACAAAAAAACAAACAAAAAAAATAATAAATATATATTGATAATATTCAAATTTATTTATTTTTCATAACTTTTTTTGCATGTCTATTATAACTGATAAAAACTTGCTGTTCCATATTTTGTGGTGTATGTATGTGTGTGTGTGTGTGTGTGTATGTGTATATATATATGTATATGTATGTGTGTGTACATATACAATCTCTTAATCCTATTGTATTATAACTGTATTGTCTCCTTTTTATATTGTAAAGCGCTGCGAACTGTTGGCGCTATATAATTCCTGTATAATAATATTTTTTTTTATATATAATATATATTAGTGTGTGTGTATATTTTATTATATTACTATGTGCACAGGTACTGTGCACTATGCTGACACTAACCTCTGCTTTAAAAAAATCGATTCAAGTAAACTAAAGGCAAAACTTTTTTTTTTTTTTTTTTTTTCATTTGAGATTGCATAAGGGAGGGTTATAACCCCCTATCATCTTCTTTCCATCTGTGTTCCATTGCTGTGATTTCTCTTCACTTCCTGTCCCATAGCCAAAACAGGAAGTGAGAGGAAATCCCTTTTAGTCACCAGAACTAGTGTCCCCATTGGAACATTTCCCCTCTATTCCTGTTTTCTGTGTCAACTCAAAATCTGGGAATTTTCTTTTATGTTCACCTTTAGATGATAATGGTAAACAGGAGAAATAGAGAGGGTGAATCTCCCTGACGGGGGGCACAGACACCAATAAAAACCTGACAGGGGTTCTAATCCATCTCCCCTCTATCCAAAACAAAAAGGTTTTCCCTTTAATTATGCTTTAACTTGGAAAAGTCCCTTCTATTGCTCTCAGCCTCCTCCAAATTCCTTTTTACTGTATATTTTTGCTGCTGTGATTTGACTTCCTGTCAGGGTTGCCAACCTCCCGCAGCATTTTTTTTACTGACAAAACATGGAAAATTTACTGGCAGAGCACTTCTTCTTTTTTTTTTTTTTTTTTTTCTGGTAACCTGAGAAATGAAAGAACTCCTGTTGAAAACTAACACAGTGAATATTTGAACGGTATAAACATGATATGGAAACACTGACAATACCTAGAACAAAGTAATTTGCTTGATTTACACTTAAAAAGTCAAACTGTCAGTAAATTTACTGGCGGTTGGCAACCCTGCTTCCTGTTAGAGGGTGGCTACATTCGTTCTTTATAGTCCCATTGTATATAGAAATGTAGTCCTCCTCTTTTGCTCGCTCCAGAAATGCACTATGGGATGTGTAGTGTGTATAGGGCACGCAGCTGGTTCTAAACAAACAGAAGTGAGGGGGAAAGGGAGAGGTTTGGAAGCTCACAGAGGATGTTGCAAGGAGGCAGAAAAACACAGTAAGAATAAAAAAAAACAAAAAAACAACTGATTATAGGGCTAATAAGTATTGGATGTGTATGCATTATTTTGGGGAAAATAAGTATATTAATTAGTGTCGGGGGAAGGTTACACACATTCCTGGCTGTTATATTGAACCATTCAGGTGGCTGCGATAACACCTGATTGCTTAAACACATACTGCCGGTAACAGTGCCCCCCCAATGCATGCGCCTCCCCTGCCATGTATCCTGAGCTTCACTTGCCCATCTGCAGGCCCAGGACCGACATAGCAGGTGCCGCCGGGTAGAGGGCAGGGAACAGAGTGGACACAAATCCGCTGTGCTTCCCTTCTTGTTGCCAACCCAGAAAGCGATGTGTTTGACATCACTTCCGGGTCCGCCTCTCTGTCCCCGGCCAGCATACCTGGGAAAGAACATAAGGCTCCATTCACACCTATGCAGTTTGCTTTTGAGCGTCTTTGCTGTGCTTTTTGCGGGCTTTTACCGCGATTTTGCCACAATTTGCGTTTTGCATTACTTTATGCTTACTGATAAGACGACACTGATAGGTGGCACTGGTGGGAACTGATAGGCTGTACTAATGGGCACTGATGGGCCCATCAAATGACACATATGAGACGGTACAGAGGGAGGGATCGAACGCATCATTAACTGACCCCCCCCCCCCCCCCCCCCTTTCGGGTGGGAAAGGTGGTGAATCAGCCGGAACTGGTTTGGTTCCCTCTTGGGGACAACCCCCAATGGTGAAACCACCTGGTCCCCCACTGGTGGAACCGAAAACGAGCCAGACATCCTGCCCAATGCCACCTCTATCTATAGTTTAACAGAAATTACGTCCGGGTGAGCATACGCCAACTTCAGGTTAGCCGAAACAGGAGGGACGCTGGCCAACAAACTCGGAATTTCGAAAATCCTCCTTAAAACCCAACCATAACGTTCTTGCCGCGACCCTGTTCGGATACCTACTTGGGTACGGCGCCATTTTTTTCCACCTTCACCGGAGTCATCCTTCTTTCCAGCGTCGGCCGGTTTCTTTCCTTTCTTGAAGCATTTGGACAAGGGATGGGAACCCCTGCAACCCAAGCACTCGTGACAGAAACAGCAGGATCCCACGAATTTGCAGGCTCCCTCATTAAACTGCCAGCAGAACCACTTACGCTTTGCGACCGATGGTGATGAGGCTTGGGCACCCCCGGCTGCACCAGGAAAGGGGGGCGGCGTGACCCTGCCTTATGTCATGAGCTTCGTCTACAAGCCAATGTCTTTGTGATCCCATCGCAACGACGGTCTCACAGTCTTCCGCTGCCGGAACTGCTCGTCATAGCGCAGCCACACCACACCCCCATAGACCCACTGAGCCTCGCTGATGGAGTCCAAGTAGCAAAACAAGGCCGAACAATTCTCTGGCGCCTTCTCCCCTATGATGCTCGCCAATATGTTAAACGCTTGAAGCCAGTTGGTGAATGTCCGCGGGATAAGTCTATAGCGCCGCTTCTCCTCTTCCTCCTTTTTGCTCTCATCAGGTTTAACCTTGTCCAGGTTAAACTTTTCCAGCGGTAATAGCGAAAAGATCTCCACGTAGTACCCCTTCCAAATCTTCTCCCTTGCCTCCGCTTTCAAATGAGACCCCAAGGGGCCCTCGTAGCAAACCATAGACTTCACACCGCGCAGCATCCGCCAGCCGCACTCCGTCCGATGACGACACCCCCGGGGTGGCAACTGTAGCCGTATTCACCTATGATGACCCCGCAGCCCCTGGGAGGACTGTGGCCGACCCTGGCGACATGGAGGGCGGCTGTGGAGCTGCCTGCACCACTGGTGGCAGCAAAGGCGGGGACGCAGCAGGTGACTGCCCATCCCCCACCGGCGTCCAGGCCGCGACAGGTGAAACTGCAGGAGCGAGGGTTCCCGCCACCGTTCCCCTTCCCACAAGATCCCTACAGCCTTAGACCAGAGCCATTAGAAAGTGTTGCAGCAAAGCATCCCCAGAGCTCACCGCCCCCTGACCGCTGGACCCACCCCCATCTCCAGGAGAGGCCAGCCCGCTAACCAGAGCCATCCGTCCCCAGCCACAAAGACAGGTGCTGGGACAGGCCCGCCACCCGCTTGCAGCCCAGGAGAAGTACCGAAAGGGACCCCAGGCGCAGACATCACACTCACAGGAACAGACATAGGCAAAGATACAGAAAAAGACTGATCAGGCTGACCAGGGGAAACCAACCGACCAGCCGCACCCCTGGATCCCTGACGAGGGCCCTGCTGGACCGCAGCCACCACGGGCCCCTCCGAATCTGTGTCTGACATTTCGCCCTCCGATCATGGGTCCCCCTGCACCAGGGGACACTGACAAGGTAGAAGGGACCAGTCGCCCGGGAATGACGTCATCTGGCGCCCGTAGGACCATGTGGCTCCCTGCGGCCTGACTCCCATGTTGAGCCCTCTTCCGGCCTGCGGATGCCGCTTCAGGACCATTGCCTGGGGTACCTCTGCTTCTCCCATTGATAGCCACGGCTGTCCTGGGGGTGGGGCCCGCGCCAGTACCCGCAGATCGTCCACGCCGGGCCCCACCGTGAGCAGGGGAAGGCGCTGCACGGCTTGCTGCCGAGTCCTGATCCAGCGCCTGTAGAGGCCTGGAGGGGGATGGAGAGGAGACCCTCCCGGCTGGGTCCCGCGGATGCAGAGGATTCCTCCCAGCCCCCTGCCGAGGGCGGAGGTGTGGGACTCTTCGCCCTGGGGGCTTGAGGGTCCGAAATTGGGCTCTCTGTGCAGTGGCTCACCCTGGGGGTCCCATCAGGGCTAAAGCGCACAGGAGGCCAAGACCTCCTTGCACATGGCGACAAAGGGGTCCCTGCCCCGACCCCTGAAGCACAGCAGACAGCTGGGAATTCAGCCACTGCAGACCATTAGCCAGGGCAGCCGAGCGCAGCTGCCCCAGGAGTCTGTCCAGATCCTCCATAGTGTGAGCAACACAGAAAGAAAGAAAAAACTTTCTGTGCTGTTACCTCTCTGTTCTGCTGCCCCCAACTAATGAAACTACCACCCCTGCCCCCCCCCCCCGGGGGATAATCCAATACCCAGGCCGCACCCCCTACCCTTCCATTGTTCCAGTGTAAGCCACCCCTCCCCCCCCCCAACCTGTACATACACAGGAACTGGTCCGTGCAACCTGCCCAGCGACCCCCAGTCATGTGGGCCCTACACCTAGGTTCCCTTTGCTCCGGGCCTTTTCTTTATTGTCCTATATGATTTATCATAGTTTTAGTATATAACTATTTGACATCTATGTTTATTCAAGTGGTACACCACACATATATGTTTTATATTTCTATACTGTTTCTATATTGTTAACCCTTTCCTGTTTTCCCCACCCATCCCAGTTTTTGCCAGGACATTAACTCTCAGGCTTGGGAGCTCAAATTATTTTTTCTGCAAACATGTAGACGTAGTTTTCTGGGCAGGGGGAGGATGTAGCACCCTGGAGTTTGGGCAGGGTTGTTCCTCACAAATGTACTTGCCAGGAGTCATTATCCTGGTTGATTGTTAGAGATCTATTGATTCCTCCCTAAGTTTGGCCTTGTTGCACTTTTCTCTTCTACCACTGGGTGGTCGGGTACTTGGTGGTACTAGATATGAGAAGGGCAACCCAAGGTCAGGTTATGGGTATGTGGGGTGTCTCAGCCAATGGGCAGGGGTTTTCTTGAATCCCTTGGCCTGCTGGGAGATCCTATATATTCGGGTGAAGTCAGGTGATCTATGTTCTGTGCCACCTGGACGGCTGTCTGGGTGGACGTGTGTCATGTTGCCCGGAGCTGCTAGGCCAGAGATTGGGCCTATCCCGGGGGCATCTGGCTGCTAGGCTGCCTGAGGGCCTATCCAGAAGCAAGAGAGCAGCGCAGGGTTGGGATTGCGGCTTGCAGTCCAACCAGAAGTGACAGTTCTTCTGGCCGGAGAACCTGTCGTGGTCGAAGGTAGAGGGGAAGCTGTCGCCACTAAGGGACCATCCGCCTTATTACCAGGGACCACAGTGAGTAACTGAAGCAAGTACCAGAGCAGCATTATCAACAAACGGGCACGGTGGAGAATCGGGAAACTTCAGGCGTTGATCAAGTCAACGACCCAGCCAGTGGAGGTGATGCTTGCAGAGCATCCTTGTGTGCCAACGCAGGGACCTTGACGGTTAGCAGGGGTGAAGCTTGAGAAGTATCTGCAGTGTCAAGCTAGGGACCCAGCAGAGAGGCGGGGGTGACGCTTGAGGAAGATACCACCGTGAAGATTGCAGGAGCTCAAGGGATTCAGTGGCAGTGAATCAGAGGTTCTAGTGAGAGACTGGGAGCTCAGTGTGCTGAAGAACTACAAGGAGAAGTTATAGAGAAGGCAAAAGAACTGTTACGCTTTGTGTTAGGAACTGTTAAAGACTATTGCCATAGGAGACAGCATCCCTACACGTGCAGATGTGGTGCCTTGCTGGAGGCCTTTCCCTGCATGGCTGTCCTCCTCCTGTTGAAGTCTCGGAGTCTGCCAGTTGAACTTACAACTACTTAAGGGTGTCCTGACCCTAACCCTCTTTCCCCCAAAAAGTTTGTAAGAGGATTAAACCTCTCTTTTGCAGTCAAGAAGTGTCTGGCACCCAAAAACTTTATCCACCTAGCACCCACTATGCCTCACAACCCACCATATACAGAAGGATGTCAGCTATCTCTGGCCCTGGAGGTTCTCATCAGATTGAAGGAGGCCGGAGACCTTGCTACAAATATTAAAAACGAGCATGCAGAAAAGCATCCGGAACGGATCTGGAGTGCGTTTTTGTGATGTGAACTGGCCCTTGGTGATTCTGTTTTTGAATTTTTTTTTTTTTTTTCCCAGACATGTTGGTGTTATACAGTATCTTTCACTTGGGTGTTGTACTAGTAAATACAGCTAGATAAAACATAAACTGTGTCTGTCTTCATTTCAGGTTGCAAAGGAACAAAACGTGCTCTATACACCACCACAATGGATTTGAAATGAAACAAACAAAATGTGCTTTAACTGCAGACTTTCAGCTTTAATTTGAGGGTATTTACATCCAAATCAGGTGAACGGTGTAGGAATTACAACAGTTTGTATATGTGCCTCCCACTTTTTAAGGGACCAAAAGTAATGGGACAGATTAACAATCATCCATCAAACTCTCACTTTTTAATACTTGTTTGCTAATCCTTCGCAGTCAATTACAGCCTGAAGTCTGGAACACATAGACATCACCAGACGCTGGGTTTCATCCCTGGTGATGCTCTGCCAGGCCTCTACTGCAACTGTCTTCAGTTCCTGCTTGTTCTTGGGGCATTTTCCCTTCAGTTTTGTCTTCAGCAAGTGAAATGCATGTTCAATCGGATTCAGGTCAGGTGATTGACTTGGCCATTGCATAACATTCCACTTCTTTCCCTTAAACTCTTTAGTTGCTTTCGCAGTATGCTTCGGGTCATTGTCCATCTGCACTTTGAAGCGCCGTCCAATGAGTTCTGAAGCATTTTGCTGAATATGAGCAGATAATATTGCCCGAAACACTTCAGAATTCATCCTGCTGCTTTTGTCAGCAGTCACATCATCAATAAATACAAGAGAACCAGTTCCATTGGCAGCCATACATGCCCACGCCATGATACTACCATAGTTGCCAACTGTCCTGGATTTCCCGGGACATTCCCGGGACTTGGACTCCATTCCCGAATTTGTGGTGTCCCGGGAAATGTCCAGAAAAATCCGGTTCTCGATTTTCGAAGCCGCCGCCACCGCTAGAGGTCGGCGGCCGGCGGAGACACTATCTCCGCCGGCCGCCATTTTATTGAAGTTCAGGAAGACGGCTGGGGGGGGGCTAGACGGACACACTACTAGGACACCTCTGAGGTGGGGGGGGGGGGCGCGCGCACCGCTGTGGGACACCTGATGTGAGGAGAGGGGCACTGGGGACACCTGATGTGAGGGGAGGGGGGGCACTGGGGACACCTCATGTGAGGGGGGGCACTGGGGACACCTGATGTGAGGGGGGGCTCCACTGGGGACACCTGATGTGAGGGGGGCACTGGGGACACCTGATGTGAGGGGAGGGGAGGGGGGGGCACTGGGGACACCTGGTGTGAGGGGGGGCTCTGCAGGGGACTCCTGGTGTGAGGGGGGCTCCGCCGGGGACTCCTGGTGTGAGGGGGGGCTCTGCAGGGGACTCCTGGTGTGAGGGGGGCTCTGCAGGGGACTCCTGGTGTGAGGGGGGCTCTGCCGGGGACTCCTGGTGTGAGGGGGGGCTCTGCCGGGGACTCCTGGTGTGAGGGGGGGCTCCGCCGGGGACTCCTGGTGTAAGGGGGGGCTCCGCCGGGGACTCCTGGTGTGAGGGGGGGCTCCGCTGGGGGCACCTGATGCAAGGACAGACTCTGCTGGGACATCTGACACAAGGACGGACGGCTGGTGGCAGGCGATGTGGCTAGTGACACGCTCAGGGATCCCACTGATTCTGCATTATGGTGAATTGAATGATTTCATTTTATATTACAATGTAATAATAGAAATAATGCACTTCAATCATCCTGACACCATAACAACCATGGTGCCGGGATGGTTGAAGTGCTAACACCAGGTGTTTGGAGTATCTTTATCTGATGATTGTTTAACTTTCTAGAATACACATATTTTTATTGTTGTGTAGGATCTGGGGCTGCTGTCCCGTCATTTCCCTCTCCCCCTCTCCCCCTCTATTCCCTCTCTCCCTCTCCACCCCTCATTCATCTCAGACTCTAACCACACCCTCTCGAGCCACGCCCATTTAAGCCACGCCCGCTATGTCACGTAAACCACGCCCATTTCCGCCGCGACGCGCTTCGCGCGCCGCACTTGTATATTTTTGCTAAGCCACACCTGCTGATCAATGCCCCGCCCCCTAATTATTGGACGGCTCCGCCTACAGCCACAAAAGTGTCCCACATTTTTTTTTTTCAATGTTGGCAACTATGTACTACCACCACCATGCTTCACTGATGAGGTGGTATGCTTTGGATCATGAGCAGTTTCTTTCCTTCTCCATACTCTTCTCTTCCCATCACTCTGGTACAAGTTGATCTTGGTCTCATCTGTCCATAGGATGTTGTTCCAGAACTGTGAAGGCTTTTTTACATGTTGTTTCTCAAACTCTAATCTGGCCTTCCTGTTTTTGAGGCTCACCAATGGTTTACATCTTGTGGTGAACCCTCTTTATTCACTCTGGTGAAGTCTTCTCTTGATTGTTGACTTTGAAACACATACACCTACCTCCTGGAGAGTGTTCTTGGTCTGGCCAACTGTTGTGAAGGGTGTTTTCTTCACCAGGGAAAGAATTCTTCGGTCATCCACCACAGTTGTTTTCCGTGGTCTTCCGGGTCTTTTGGTGTTGCTGAGCTTACCGGTGCGTTCTTTCTTTTTAAAGATGTTCCAAACAGTTGATTTGGCCACACCTAATGTTCTTGCTATCTCTCTGATGGGTTTGTTTTGTTTTTTCAGCCTAATGATTTCTTGCTTCACTGATAGTGACAACTCTTTGGATCTCATATTGAGAGTTGACAGCAACAGATTCCAAATGCAAATAGCACACTTGAAATGAATTCTGGACCTTTTATCTGCTCCTTGTAAATGGGATAATGAGGGAATAACACACACCTGGCCATGGAACAGCTGAGCAGCCAATTGTCCCATTACTTTTGGTCCCTTAAAAAGTGGGAGGCACATATTCAAACTGTTGTAATTCCTACACCGTTCACCTGATTTAGATGTAAATACCCTCAAATTAAAGCTGAAAGTCTGCAGTTAAAGCACATCTTGTTGTTTCATTTCAAATCCATTGTGGTGGTGTATAGAGCCAAAAAGGATTAGAATTGTGTCAATGTCCCAATATTTATGGACCTGACTGTAGATAGATAAGATCTAGCATGGAATACATACACACATTGTGTTACACTCCATTGGTAATTAGCTCAATGCCTCCATCTACTGGTAAGTACAAAGTAGCAAAATCATTAATACACAATGAAACAATACACGGGAGTATGACAAATGGCAGACACAAAAGGGGGTAAGGCTAGGGTCACATTTGTGCATTGCAGGAACATTTGCATCCCTAACATGCATCCCTTTTTGCAGGCTTGTGACGTTGTCAATAATCCTTAATGACCCCCCAATGCAACCTTGCTAATGTGCGACGTGCGTTTGGTGCAGTTTAAAAAAGCTCCGTGCACTTCTGTGTGATTTTTCACTTGTAGGCTTTACAGCCAAGGAAGCTGCCATCTTAGCCTCTCTTTGATCTGCAGCTGCCCTGGTTGATTAGTTATAACACCAGCCATTTGATGGTTGAGTTGAGAGCACAAGCAACTGTGACAGCATTCACAGCACACCTTGAATGTACAGTAGCTGTTTTGGGAAACTGTTCGATCGCTGAGTTTAGTTTTGCTTTAACATGCATTGTGTTCGGGTAGTCCACTCATTATGAATTTGTAAAGAGAGAAGTACTCCTTACGCTAGTTCTACTTTTTATTTATAGTTTTGAAAATGCATGTTGCCTGGCTGTCATGCTTTATCCAATGGATTTAATACTTCCTGAGTAACAGTACATGCCTGAAAGAAGTAGGCAGGTCAGGAGTATTCACTTCAGCGCAGGTTAACTTGCTGCCTGTGCTGAGTCAAGTCCGTGGCTCAGAAATGATTGAAGCCAGAGAAGGCCAGGCACCGAGCATTTTCATAACGCCATCCTCCATTTTTCTTTCAGTACAGGTCTTCTTTATTAACCACTTCAGCCCCGGAAGATTTGGCTGCTGAATGACCAGGCCATTTTTTGCGATTCGGCACTGCGTCGCTTTAACTGACAATTGTGTGGTCGTGTCTCCAGCTTCTGGGTATCGATCCCCGGCCGCTCTCATTGGTCGGGCGGAGGTGGGGTCACTCCCACACATGCTCAGGAGTTCAGTCAGTTGGGCATTGCCGAATCTGAACATTGAGCTACACATGTGCAGATCGCCGTACAGGGGAGGACAGGCAGGTAAGTAACTTTAATGCAGAAGAGACAAAACGTATTAAAAATCCAGCCTGTTCGGCCATTTTGAATTTTTAACATAAAGTTCCACTTTAAGTCCCCTTAATGGACAATCCTTTTAAGTCAAGTTTGTATGTTGTGGATTGGATGTGTGAAGGTGGTCAGTGGTTATGTTGGCTCTGCAGTTTCCCCCCCCCCCGACCCCCCTAAGATGGAGTGCGTTAATAAGTAACACTTGTAATGGGACCTACATCCCTAATCTCATGCTTTCTTGTCTCCGTTCAGAATCGTCGCTATGGAGACACCACTGGTTCGCCCCCCTGTGCCGGTACACATCACAGTCCTTCGAGCACATGATCTGGTAACACTTTTCATAAATAGCACTTAGCAGGGGGAGGGGCTACCGAATGGGTTAACCCTTCACTGACACACCACACCTTTGCTCTATGATAGATAGATAGATAGAGTAGATAGTATCAGCCAATGCCTTGGGGCTCAACACAAAAAGGGGAATACAAAAGCAGATATAGTAGATGATCAAAGGACTTCCATATCAATGTCCATTGAATGCCTACAATACCTGTTTATATACAGTGTGTAATGTGGATATATATATATATATATATATATATATATATATATATACATATACATATATACAGTATCTCACAAAAGTGAGGAGGACACCCCTCACATTTTTGTAAATATTTTCTTCTATCTTTTCATGTGACAACACTGAAGAAATGACACTTTGCTACAATGTAAAGTAGTTAGTGTACAGCGTGTATAACAGTGTAAATTTGCTGTCCCCTCAAAATACCTCAACACACAGCCATTAATGTCTAAACTGCTGGCAACAAAAGTGAGTACACCCCTAAGTGAAAATGTCCAAATTGGGCCTAAAGTATCAATATTTTGTGTGGCCACCATTATTTTCCAGCACTGCCTTAACCCTCTTGGGCATGGAGTTCACCAGAGCTTCACAGGTTGCCACTGGAGTCCTCTTCTACTCCTCCATGATGACATCACGGAGCTGTTTGATGTTAAAGACCTTGCGCCCCTCCACCTTCCATTTGAGGATGCCCCACAGATGCTCAATAGGTTTAGGTCTGGAGACATGCTTGGCCAGTTCATCACCTTTACCCTCAGCTTCTTTAGCAAGGCAGTGGTCATTTTGGAGGTGTGTTTACCATGTTGGAATACTGCCCTGTGGCCCAGTCTCCGAAGGGAGGGGATCATGCTCTGCTTCAGTATGTCACAGTACATGTTGGCATTCATGGTTCCCTCAATGTACTGTAGATCCCCAGTGCCGGCAGCACTCATGCAGCCCCAGACCATGACACTCCCACCACCATGCTTGCTGAGCACTGACAGGCTGATCCCCCACCCCTTCAACCTCTGCAGCTGGCAGCACTCATATGTCTATTTCCCAAAGACAACCTCTGGATATGACGCTGAGCACGTGCACTCAACTTCTTTGGTCGACCATGGTGAGGCCTGTTCTGAGTGGAATCTGTCCTGTTAAACCTCTGTATGGTCTTGACCACCGTGCTACAGCTCAGTTTCAGGGTCTTGGCAATCTTCCTATAGACTAGGCCATCTTTATGTAGAGCAACAATTCTTTTTTTCAGATCCTCCAGAGAGTTCTTTGCCATGAAGTGCCATGTTGAACTTCCAGTGATCAGTATGAGAGAGTGAGGCTACTTTCGTTAGCGGTAAAGTGCCGTTCATTTTAGCGGCGCTTTACCGTCATTTTTAGTGGTGCTTTTCGGCCGAAGAAAGAAAGGGTTAAAAGCGCCCGTGTTGCAACACTCCCAGTGTGAAAAGTCACACTGAAATGAATGGAGAGGTGGTTTTCAGGCGTTAGTTAGAGGCTATTTCTAGCGCTAAAAAGCCTGAAAACCAAAAGCAGCCTGAGAACAATAACACCAAATTTAACACACCTGCTCCCCATTTACACCTGAGATCTTGTAACACTAACGAGTCACATGACACCGGGGAGGGAAAATGGCTAATTGGGCCCAATTTGGACATTTTCACCTAGGGGTGTACTCACTTTTGTTGCCAACGGTTTAGACATTAATGGCTGTGTATTGAGTTATTTTGAGGAGACAGCAAATTTACACTGTTATACAAGCTGTACACTCACTACTTTACATTGTAGCAAAGTGTCATTTCTTCAGTGTTGTCACATGAAAAGAGAATAAAATATTTACAAAAATGTGAGGGATGTACTTACTTTTGTGAGATACTGTATATAGTTGCTGAAGAGTGTCAAGGCCATAGAGACACACAGGGCCTCCTCCGGACAGTTGCATTTATAACACTTATGCCCGACGGATTTTGGGCCAAACTTGTCTTACATACACACGGTCGCACAAAGTTGTCGGAAAATCCGATCGTTCTGAACGCGGTGACGTGAAACGCGTACGTTGGGACTATAAGCAGGGCAGTAGCCAATAGCTTTAGTCTCTTCATTTATTCTGAGCATGCGTGGCACTTTGTGCGTCGGATTTGTGTACATACGATCGGAATTTAAACGATCCGATTTTGTTGTCGGAAAATTTTATATCCAGCTCTCAAACTTTGTGTGTCGGAAATTCAGACGGAAAAAGTCCAATGGAGCCCACACACGATCGGAATTTCCGACAACACAATCCGATCGCACTTTTTCCGTCGGAAAATCCGATTGTGTGTACAGGGCATAACACAGGCTGGCACATTGACAAACATAGACTGATGAACATTAAAACAAAACTCCAGGAATTAAAATGGTATAAAACCCTCATCACTTTTTAACGTAACTCATTGAGCCCAATTAAATAAATATTCCCCAGGAAAACATTCGTTTTAATATGCCATTCATCACTTCGGGCTCAGACCCTTTGTTCATTCCGACATTGGTGGTTGTATTCGTAACGGCCCACCACACCCTGTCTGGACTCTGGATGGAATGCAGTCTGACACAGAAAAACACAAAAGGCAATTGGGGGAAGCTCATTGGCCAAAAATAACACACTAACACTGCCCATTCGAAAATCAAATGAATCCGAATATATCCAAAAGAAATACGAATGTATTTATCAACTATTTCTTTATATTCAGCGATAACAAATATTTAGTGAGAATGAAAATACGAAAAACAAAATTATCCGACTGTAATCGATTCGTTAAACTCGTAGGTTTAATCGTTTTGCGTTCTTTTGGATTTTTGGATTTCAGTCCTTTCGGGTTTTCGTTCTTTTTCGGATTTTTGTTCTTTCAGATAATTAGTTTTCATACTCATTCATCAAAAGAGTCTTTTGTTCATTCGGATGCTCCCAAATGAACGAATATGCCGAATTTCATCCGAAAACAAATTCGTTACAAAACGAATTGCACCTGTCTAGTACCTCCTCCATGTTCCCCTCCTCGTTGGGCACCAAGTGTGGGTCACATACATACCTCCCAACTTTTCAAGGTTTTTACATTCAGAGGGCCGCTGGGAAGCTAAAAATGACTGTACATAGTGATATCTGTGATCTTCCATGTGCTGCTCCAGCAGCTTCCCCTCTGCAAACTTAACAAAGGGGGGGTTGCTTGCTCAATATTCCCGCCATTCACAGAAAGCCTTTTTTAAAAAAAAAATATAAATATAAAGCATTCTCTGATTGGATGAGGTGGAAAGGAGGGGCAGATGACATTGTAATCTCCATCTTGTCCAATCAGAGAATGTCTTGTATTCACTGAAAAAATACAATATGTCCTATTAATGGCAGCGGTGCCAAGCAAGTGTCCCCAGTTTTTCAGTGTGCAGAAGGGAAGCTGCTCACCCAGAAGATTGTGGTTCTTATCGTATATAGCGTGTGCTACTACAGTGATTTGCAGCAGCCCTCTGGATATCCGATGTGGGTACTTACACCGAGCCAAGCTGGCCCAATGTAAGTTTGCAGAAAAGTTCATTCCTGGAGTTCCGCTTTACTGAACAAAGACTTGCAGACACAGACTCTAACACACATTCAAAAGGCGCTGGTAATTACTTGATCATTCAGACAACTTACTGGCTATGGCTAGGTAGCCCCCTTTAAAAACATGGCTACCCTCCAGTGGGTCACTTAAAGCAGAAGACAACAGAAGGAGCACCAAACCAATAAAGCAGCTAAACTATCATTGCCTGATGCTGATACTTTTTGACATATTGGGGTTGATTTACTAAAACTGGAGAGTGCAAAATCGGATGCAGCTGTGGATTGTAGCCAATCAGCTTCTAACTTCAGCTTGTTCAATTATATTTTGAGAATAAAACTTAGAAGCTGATTGGTTTCTATGCAGAGCTGCACCAAATTTTGCACACTCCAATTTTAGTAAATCATCCCCATTGACTCTTCGAATCCAGTCATTTCACACGTAAACAGATTTAGGCAGAAACATTTCTGGGTACTTTCAAGTTCTTACTAAACCTTAATCCCTGATAAAAGGGGAGTGTATGCCCCTGAAATGCGTTGCCTCTTTTATGTGTAAAGCATTAAAAGGATTTGGACGGACTTATGGTTTACCACTCGGTTTGATGCGCCTTTGTCCGTTGTTTTTTCTTGCAGACACTGACTGACAATATAAACAGACTGCCCAAATATCTATCTCAGACAAGTCCTACACCTATGGTTGGCTATTATTATAAACATCTATTGTATTCACCTTCTTCTTTTGTGCTGAATATGCTTTTTACAGAAAGGGGTTAAAGGTGACTCTCCAGTGACTTACCTGAGGTCAGAGTTCAACAATGTTCTCCTGGGTGACTCCCCGAAACTGGAAGCCACCCCAAACCAACAGACTGAGTACAACTTCACCACGAGTTTTGACCTTGGCGGTGAAAGCCCCCATAGCCTGGACGATGTGGCCCACAAACCTTTCATAGGTAAGTTACTCAGCTTGGATACGCTGTTTATTTTACCTAAAAGTGGTAAGAGCCAAACCGTTTTTCTTATCCAGTGTGAAAGATTTCAGCAACTGTAAAGGGCTAAAATTCACAGGTGAGTTTAAAGCAAACCTGTCATGAGTGAAATATGTATGTAACCATTTCCGACCCTTCAGAAAATGTTGCTTGCCCACCTTGCTTACATATTGGATCCATTCATTTCTGAGTCAATGACCCAGAATAATTATAAATTATATAATATGAATAAATTACGTAAACCAGTAATACCTTGGATTACAAGCATAATGCTTTCCAGAAGAATGCTTGTAATCCAAAGCACTCATATATCAAAGCGAGTTTCCCCATAGGAAAAAATGGAAACTCAGATAATGTCAGAAGCCATGAAATCAGGCCAAGACAGAAGTACAGTTAAATCACACTTGTTTAATAATTAAAGTAAAAAGAACAAACATAGTCAAAACATAGCCAAGGTTCAGTAAACGGAATGGATAGTCAGCCAAGCCAGAAGTCAGGGATCAATGTAGTGGAACAGCAAGCAGAATCTGGAGCCAGATGAGATGTCAGCAAAGCAAGTCTTGAACTGGATCGCAGGAGATGGTTTCTGTAATGTTGACCAAGGCGAAGGCAGAGATCCTCTGGACTGGACGGCTTAGGTAGGCAGGACTGACAAGCAGGATATCATCAACAGCTGAGTAACTGTGGAGAGACAGGAGTTGGCAATTAGCCAACAGCTGAGCAGCCAGCTCAGAGAAGGAAGGGCAGAGCCCAGCCCTGACAGATAATCTGTTCCACAGCCACTGTTTTTTTTTTTTTCTGCAGTACTGCATGTGGCCAGAGGTGCCGGGGCACCAGAGACACTCGAAGATGCTCGGAGATACTCGGAAACTGAGTTTCCGAGTGTCTCCGAGCATCATCGGCGCCCCCGCACCTCTGGCCAAATGCAGTACTGCACACCCCACCGCAGAGACTTGAATCCTGCTCGTATTGCAAGACAATGCTTGCAAAGCGAGTCAGGATTTTTTTTTTAAACCGCTCCTATTGCGAAATGTTCGTAAACCACATTGCTCGCAATCCGAGGTTCCATTGTAAATTATATAATAAGTATAAATGATATTACAGTGTAGAAGCGGCTACTTCTACTATGACCAACAGCACTGACTTTTGTATATAACATCCTCTACCTGCAGATCAGTCTGCTTAGAAGTACTTTTGATTCCATTTAACGTTCTGCCAATTCACCCAGCCCTGATAAAGGTGGATTGTGTGGTCCCCGAAACGCGTTGGAAGGCCTACTTGTTGTAACCTGTTAAACAATAAAAACTTTGGACTCCAAAGGATTTTTTATTTGGTGCTCTCTTTGACCTATTACACTTGGATTTCTCAACTTGGATGAATGTCCTCTCCTGGGTCTTTGTGGTGAGCTGCTGAATAATGGAGTTTTGATAATCTGTGTCCAGCACCCCTCGACCACTACCTCTAGTTCCTTATTGCTATTTGTGTCAACACTGGGGAGATTCCCCTTCTCTATTTGTCCTGGTGAGCATCGCAACAGAGACAAAAAGTTAGAAGAAATTTGAATCTGCCAATTAAAACACTTTTTGTGTGCAAAATCTCAGAATTCCATTCTGTTGGAAAGCTATCTTTCATTTGCTGTTGTGTCTCCAGGACAGGAAGCAAACAAAAACATAACCAGGTGGTCACTGGTAGCAATAAATAAAATGGCAAAAGTTTTAAATCTTCCATCGTTTATTGAAAATTAAAAAAAAGTCCAATGATCAGAATAAGGACAGACATATTGAGAAAAAAACAATTCACAGTAGGTATTCAGGGTCTGAACAGGCTGGAGTCAGACAAGCCTGATTCTAGGAGGTGAGCAGATCAGGCACTCACTGAATGTCCAGCAGTCTACTTGAAGACTTCCTTGATTAAGACAGGTGTGCACAGCAAATGCTTAAACTGCAGTGTTGACTAATAACCGACAGGTGATGAAAGATCAAGCCTGATTGTTACATAATTCTTTCTGATTAGTAATAATTCTTTCTGATTGGTAATACTCACCTCCTCTACTTGCAGTCACTGTCATTGAGATACTGCCCAAGGAGAAGAAGCAGAAAGAGGAGAAGACAGTTGTTCTGGGGCAGGCAGCTGTGGATCTGCTTCCTCTGCTACAAGGTGGGGAATGTTTATGCTTCTTCCTTTTAATTTGCTCCTATTGAGTTTTTATATTACTTACAAGCTCCACCTAGCCACAGGAAGGTAAAAATTGAAGTGACATGGTTGAAAAAAAGTGAAAGAGAGAAAATGAAAAAGGAGAGAGAGCGATAAAGAGCAAAAAAAAAAAAGCAGGCCATAGATGATATGATTTTCTTTCCTTCCACCAGGGGTGGAAGAAGAGAACATCATTCGATTCCCCCATTAACACAGTCAATGTTGATGGGGAATGCCTCCCGCTGCGCTATTGTATTCTGCCAGCAGGGGGCGCGGGGAGCATTCCTGGCTATCAGAATGCAATCTTTACTGGCGGTGGCTATTGCTGTACCCAAGTCCATTAATGCATCAACTTGAGTACAATCAGCCTGCCCATATATGGATCGAAATTTAGCTAGTCCCTACTGAACCGGTTGAATTTTGATCCATGTATGGTTGGCTAAAGTCAAAAAGACATTGTCACTTGCAAATCAGGAAAAAATGAGTGTCTGCTGATAGTCCGTCCCTTCAGACTTTTATACTTATGGATCAACCCCAGCTTAGACGGGATGGCATCATGGCACAAATTATATTGATTTCATGTGTGTATTCTTTTGTTGCATTTTTTAGCCTTCATGATAGGAGTGACTTCTACCTGAAACGCGTTGGTTCTATATGTTTGTTGTATATTGTTCTCAATGTTTGGGACTAATAATTCCTGATTTGGCATGTCTTAGATCCTTTTTAGTTACATTACAAAGCAAGAAAACTGTGGAATATCCCTTGGTGTGTAGAAGCTGCCAGCCCAGAATTCAGAAATCCTGTTCCTACTCCACTGCAACACTATTGGATAGCAACACTAATTGTACAATTTTAGGGTCCAGTGGTACTTATCCATGGCATGTGACCGTGTTCAGGCCTGCTAATTGGCCAATCACACCTGAGTACTGACAAAAAAGGGGAGGTCACGTGCTCCCCCGTACCCGGAGTCCCCATTTTATTAGCAAGGGCAAGGGAGCATGGCTGGTTAAGTACACTACATGATTGGAGAGTGGGCTGACATGACAATTTGGGCCAAGTTGCCATACACACAAGTGGGGAGGTGCAATGTGGTGTGGTGGCAGTAAACACTCAAAGTCCAGATTCAGCAACACAATTGTATTGTAATTAAAGTCCAAACAAGCAAAATTACCCTGAGGTAAGACAACCCAACCTGGCACATTCACAGAATGTTGCAAAAAACTGTATACAGAAGGTCTCGGATTCTCCGATGGCATCTGTCTCGAGGGATAGAATGCGGCCTGGCCGGTCTGTGCCCAAATGGAAAGGCTTCCAGGAAGGTTAGAGTGTCCCTGCTCTTTCTGTACTCATCTGGAACCTCTCCCTACTGCTAATACTGTCACTATCAGGTGGGTGACCTGGCCGTACTCTACCCACACATAAAATGTGTGCCAAGCCTGGGAGCCAGGGTCTTAAATAGACTCTGCCTGACCCAAGATGGCCACCATAGTCACATGGGGTGGCAGCATCCAATCAGATAGCTTCCACAGTGACCCAGGAAGCCATAGAGAAACAATGTTTCTCTCGACCTTCTCTCTCTGCAATGCCGCTGCAGTTAAGCACCACCTGCAGTGGAGAAAGTACTGCACCTGCCTACACACATATTACAATTCGACCGCTCAGTCTAATCTAAAATATTGTATATTTTAACAAAAACTTCCTAAACTATTCATTAAATGTGTTAATTTAATTCCCAGTCACACTATATAATTATTGCAGATCGAAAGTAGATGGTACAGTCCAACTGTAACGTGCTGAGCTTTAGAGAGAAATAACTACAGTATATAGATGAAGGGGGGGGAGAAAAAGAGATACGTTCCTATCTTTCTATACTGTAAATCTTGACTGCATAAACCCGTTTGTTTAGGTGAATGTAATTTTAAGATGACGGTGCCACTGCATCCAGCAACTGGCTCTCCACTGGAAAACATTCACCCAGATGCCAAGGTATTTATACCACACTGAAGGTTCAACTGGTGTACTTTGTGTTCATTGAATTCATTTTAATGCTTTTCATTTTAATTTCCCTTGGTTGAGGCCTTTCGTGATCTTGCTTTTTGTGGTGTCCCTATAGCACTAGTTTGTCCTGCTGGAACCATCGTGTGAATTTGGTAATAGATTTGGTGTACCATCAGAACAATGGTTGTCAACTTACAAAGTTTATGGAGCCTCAACTATGGCCCCTGACATTACCCATAAGGCTGCTCAGTATACTGTATATAATATGACTACAGACATACTAAAAGAAATGATTGTCAGAGACTCTGGACTTGCTACGGGTTTTGTTGGAGATTTAAAGGATACAGCAGAAGACAGTGGGAGACTGAGGACATGTACCTTGAAGTTAGTAGAGATCCTGCTAATACCCTTATACAAGTCAATGCTTGCAGGTTTTACACCCATGATCTAGAGCAGTGGTATCCAAACTGTGGTCCAGGGGCCGGATGTGGTCCTTTATTTCCCTTTATCCATCCCTTAAGGCACTACTTGAGCCACTGTGGCCACTGGTACAAGGCACTACCCCCCCCCCCCCATCCCCCATGACACCAACAATAGGTCACTATTCCTCCCACTGACACCAGCTATGGGACACCATTCCTCTCACTGATACCAATAATGGGGCACTATTACTCCCACTGATACCAATAATGGGGCACTTTTCCTCCCACTGAATCCAATGATGGGGTACTATTCCTCCCACTGAATCCAATGATGGGGTACTATTCCTCCCACTGAATCCAATGATGGGGTACTATTCC
The DNA here is from genome assembly GCF_042186555.1 of Aquarana catesbeiana. Taxonomy (NCBI): domain Eukaryota; kingdom Metazoa; phylum Chordata; class Amphibia; order Anura; family Ranidae; genus Aquarana; species Aquarana catesbeiana. The sequence continues at coordinate 79,208,116 of NC_133329.1, read as the reverse complement.
TCCCACTGAATCCAATGATGGGGTACTATTCCTCCCACTGAATCCAATGATGGGACACTATTCCTCCCACTGAATCCAATGATGGGACACTATTCCTCCCACTGATACCAATAATGGGCCAGTATTCCTCCCACTGATACCAATGATGGGACACTATTCCTCCCACCGAATCCAATTATGGGACACTATTCCTCCCACTGAATCCAATGATGGGACATTATTACTCCCACTAATAGCCATAATGGGGCACTATTCCTGCCACTGATACCAATGATGAGGCCCTATTCCTCCCACTGATATTAATGATGGGGCACTATTCCTCCCACTGATATTAATGATGGGGCACTATTCCTAATACTAATACCAATGCTGGGAAACTATTTCTCCCACTGGCACTAATGATGGGGTTCTACTACTCTCACTGACACCAATGATGGGGCATTGTTTACTCTCAGGGCATTTTCTACTCATTTTCTACTCTACGCCACGGTCCAGCCCCCTCAACGTTTCAAGAGGATGAAATATTGCCCCAAGGGTTGAATAAAAGCAAGCAAAGGGCCACATCCAGCCCTCGACCGCAGTTTGGAGACCACTGATCTAGAGACACCTGTAGTATTTGGGCATACTAGAAAACCTGCTATGAAAAAATATGCAGGCTGAATGTTGACCCTTATTTTTGAAAATTAGAGTTGCTTGGCTGTCTGGCTGATCCTTTGAACCTCTTACTTTTTGTGTCGTTGAAAAAAGTTTAAAGACTTTTATTCACTGCATTCTGGTTTTGGGTCAGTGAATCAGAAATTCACGGATTTAATTTTATCCAAGTGATCTTGGAAGTTCCTAGAAACTAAAATGAGGGCTTTGCGATTCCACCCAGGGTAATGGGGAAGCTGAGTTTAGTTTCCATTTTTCATAGGCATGCAGTGTGCTCTGTTTTAGCCAAGGCTGGCAATAGTGCTTTCTGTTCTGGAGCCTTTACTTACCAACTCTCCGATTTAATAACGGTGACCTGAACCACATGACCTTGGATGATATTCAAATGAGATCCTTAAGCTTTTACTCAGGGTATTAGTGGAGCTGAGTTGAATCCTCCTTTTTCATATGCATACACTGATTTCTTTTTAAGCCGAGTCTGGAGGTGGCGGTCTCTGTCCCGGAGCCTTTATTTACCGAGTCACAAATTAATGATGGGAATCTGATTCGAGTGACCATGGAAGCTGCTTACTGTGTCCCCGAGTCCTGGAACCCACAAGGGCCACAGTACAACTATGTCACCAGCCTTCAGCTACCATCTTTGGGAGAGGTGAGAAATAAACCATCCAGGGTAACCCAAGGAAGGATACTTTTTATAAATGTAAAAGGTGGGAAATGAAATAAAGATAATTTCTAGAATGTGATTCTCTTCATAGTTGAGAATCACATTCTAGAAATTATCTTTTCGACCCTAAATGAGCCATTCATGCGCAAAATGATTTGTCCTTCAGTTAGCCATAGCTCCCAACTGTCCCTGATTTCGAGGGACTGTCCTTGATTTGGAGCAATGTCTCTCATTCCTCCTCATTTGTCCCTCATTTTGGTGTGATCTATATAGATGTTTTTAAAATGCACTTTTTATCTATCAAAAAGTGTTTTCCAGCGCTAAACCTTTCATCTGATTTCTAAATTGCTGCATTTGTAAATTCCAAAAGCAAAATTAAATGAATAGTAGTGGTAAAAAAGCACTTGCGGGGTTAACCAAACTTCGTTTTTTTTTTCAGCCCCTTGCTGCTCTCTGGCTCCCACTTCTCTCTCCTAGGTGGAGCCCTCCCAACTTTTTGAGATGGGAATGAGGGACACCTATCAGCAAAAGTATGCAGGCATAGGACACACCTCTTGCCACGCCCCCTTAAAGAGAATTGTACAAAAAAACTATGATTGGTTAAACCCACAAGTGCTTTTTTTACTTCTTCTATTCCTTTAAAGGGGTTGTAAAGGTAAAAGTTTTTTCACCTTAATGCATTCTATGCATTAGGGTGAAAAAACTTCCGACAATACCACCGCCCTCAGCCCCCCCCGTTTTACTTACCTGACCCCTCTAAAGTCCCGCGCTCGCTCCCGACATCCATTTCACCGCTCAGCCTGGCCGCTGATTGGCTACAGTGGATGGATTGAAAGCAGCGCAGCCATTGGCTCGCGCTGCTGTCAATCACATCCAATGACGCGGTGCGCCGGGGGCGGGGCCGAGTGATACAGTGAGCGGCTATAGCCGCCGGCTGTATCACGGGAGCGCGCCCGCAAGAACTAACCACCATGCGAGGGAGCTCGCATTAAGGTGGTGAGTCCTTGCGGGGAGGAGCTAAAACAGCCGCCGAGGGACCCCAGAAGACCAGGTTCGGGGCCACTCTGTGCAGAACGAGCTGCACAGTGAAGGTAAGTATAACGTTTGTTATTTAAAAAAAAAAAATTACCTTTACAACCCCTTTAAATTGGCTTTTGGAATTTACAAATACAGCAATTTAGAAATCAAATGAAAGGTTTAGTGCTGGAAAACAGTTTTTGATAGATGAAAAGTGCATTTTATATACAACTATATAGATCAGACCAAAATGAGGGACAAATGAGGAGGAATGAGAGACAGAGGGACATTGCTCCAAATCAGGGAAAGTCCCTCGAAATCAGGGACAGTTGGGAGCCATGCTACACTTTAAAGTGGTTTTCAAGGCTCAATCTGTGTGCAGGAGCCCCCCGAGCCCCCCCTATTTGAGCTCTTTCTCAAACCATCGATGTGCATGAGAGCAGAGCCTCTCCAGGGTCTCTTCCTCCTTTTTGGAGGCAGCAGCGTGAGCCATTTCCCTCTACTGTCAATCATAGCCAGTGAGCCAATGAGGACAGGGCGGGGGGCGAGCCGCGCTCCATGTGTGAATGGACACACAGAGCAGAGGCTTGGGAGCAAGCCTTCTCAGGTGCTCCTCTAGCAAGCTGCTTACTATGGGGGAACTTGGCAGGAGGGAGGGGTAAGGAGCTATGGCAGGAGACCCAGAGAAGAGGATGATCGTGGCTGCTCCTGTGCAAAACCATTACACAGAGCAGGTAAGTATACAGTGTTTGCTATTTAAAAAAAAAAATAGCCTTTAATATCACTTTAAGCTTGGGTTTTATTGCAAGCAGACAGTTTGGTGGCAGGGGTGATTTGGAAAAAAATGGAACCACCCAATAAGCATATTTGCTATTTTTTTCCAGAAAAGACGAAACCTAGTTGTTCAACTTTTCTTGGTCCTTCTTGTTTTTCTCCCGACACAGAAGGACCTCTATTTGATCTTCTCAAACGGAGCCCTGAAGGCAGGCGGGGAGAGTGAGCCTGTGTCCAGGCAGAAGAGATGGCCAATGAGCGGTATCATGGCGCCAGGAGCTCAGCATATCCCAGAATCGTTGATTTTAGGGGGAGCATATGAAGAGGAAGACGGAGAGATGAATCGCAAAGAGGTTAGATAGTTACAGGGATGAAAAAAGATTCTTATTCATCATGTACAACTAAGAAAGAAAGAAAACTCAATAGGCTCAATTCACAAAGCTTTAACACCTAGTTTTGCCACATGAACAATTTTCAAATCTTATCTGATTCCTCTAAAAATAACTGTCACTTTTTTGAATGTGTTAGCTTTATGAATGGAACCTAATGCATCAAACTTTTTCAGGGGCACTCTTAGGTAGTTGCAAGTTTAATTGGCAGACTCCGAGACTTCAACAGGAGGACAGCCATGCAGGGAAAGGCATCCAGCGAGACGCCACATCTGCATGTGCAGGAATGCTGTCTACTATGGCAACAGTCTTTAACAGTTCGTAACACAAAGTGTAACAGTTCTTTCACTTCCACTACAATCACTTCTTGTAGTTCTTCAGCACACTGAGCTCCCGGTCTCTCACTAGACCATCTAATTCACTGCCACTAAATCTCTTGAGCTCCTCCAATATTCAGGGTGGTATCTTCCTCAAGCGTCACCCCCGCCTCTCTGCTGGTCCCTAGCTTGGCACTCAAGATACCTCTCAAGCTTCACCACACTGGCCCTCTCGGTCCCTAGCTTGACACACAAGGCTGCTCTGCAAGTGTCACCTCCACTGGCTGGGTCCCTGGCTTGATCAACGCCTGAAGTTTCCCGATTCTTCACCGTCCCCGGTTGGTAAGAATGCTGATCTGGTACTTGCTTCACTTACTCACTGTGGTCCCTGGTAATAAGGTGGTTGGTCCCTGATTGGTGACAGCTTCCCTTCTACCTCCGACCACGATAAGTTCTCCGGCCGGCAGAACCGTCACTTTTGGTTGGACTGCAAGCCGCAATCTCAACCCAGCGCTGCTCTCTTGCTTCTGGATAGGCCCTCAGACAGCCTAGCAGCCAGATGTGCCCGGGATAGGACCAATCTCCGGCCTTGCAGCCTGGGCAGTACAACACATGTCCACTCAGACAGCCGGCCAGGTGGCACAGAACAGTGATCACCTGACTCCACCAAAATATATAGGTCCTCCCAGCAGGCCAAGGGATTTAAGAAAACCCCTGCCCATTGGCTGAGATACCCTATATACCCATAATCTGACCTTGCATTGCCCTTCTCATATCTAATGCCACCAGGTACCCGGCCCCCTAGTGGCAAAAGAGAGAAGTGCAGCAATTATAGACTAATGCCCCATACACACATTCGGATTTTCCGACGGAAAATGTGTGATAGGACCTTGTTGTCGGAAATTCCGACCGTGTGTAGGTTCCATCACACATTTTCCATCGGATTTTCCGACACACAAAGTTTGAGAGCAGGATATAAAATTTTCCGACAACAAAATCCGTTGTCGGAAATTCCGATCGTGTGTACACAAATCCGACGGACAAAGTGCCACGCATGCTCAGAATAAATAAAGAGATGAAAGCTATTGGCCACTGCCCCGTTTATAGTCCCGACGTACGTGTTTTACGCCACCGCGTTTAGAACGATCGGATTTTCCGACAACTTTGTGTGACCGTGTGTATGGGGCATTAGAGTGAAATCAATTGATCCTCAACAATTAGCCAAGGTACCTGGCAGGTAAATTTTTGAGGAGCAACCCTGCCTAAACACCAGGGTGCTACATCACCATCATCGATCAAGACTCATTTTATTGAAAAGTTCTGCTCTGCATGTTGCCCAAGTACTCCGTTACGGATCGGTACTACTGGGTTAAAGCAGGCGGGGAGGAGGCAATATGGCTCCTTGCCGCCTATCAAATGTTTTGTGAAGAGCGCTCCAAATGTTAACTGCTCTTCAGAGAGCAAAGCACATTTCAACTAGTCCTAATTTACAGTGAATAAATGGTAGGCGCTCTGAGGCTTCCTGTTTAATGACAAACTGAAGCATAGTAAACACTATGCTTCAATGATGATTGAACACAGGAGCGATCAATACTAATCGCTTACTGTGTTCATTCAGGAAATGAAGGGGACCGTAAATATTACATATTTACTCCTCTGCCCAACTTTCCCCGCTCTTCATCCAAAAACAACACGCTATGTGCCCACAGCAGCTGGAAGGAGAGGAGGGAAGCCTACAGTGCTGCAGGGAAAGGGGAGCACGCAGGGAGGTCCAACAGCAGGTAGAAGGGGGCGCAGATCCTAGAACTGATCCCCCTAAAGTGGAGAGAAAAAGAAGAGTAGAAGCCAACAGCACTGCAGGGGGATTCACAAGAACCCCAAGTGTCAGCAATAAGGCAGTACAGCCGGTCCTCCTGCTCAACAGGTGCCTGGGCCCCGCTTTTAAACTGATGGGGCCCGGGCCCAGTACAGGAGGGCTGGCTGTACTGCTTTATTGGCAGCCCTGCCTGAGGTGTCATCAAAGAGCCTTTATATATTCGGCTATACTAGTATGCCTAGAGCAGACGCTGCACATAATTTCCTAGCATTTTGTGGAACTACATGTCCCATGATTCCTCAGCACTGTAATCATGGCCACCAGATGAGCTTTGTGTGCAATGGGCAGAGTTAGGCAATGCAGGGAGAAGCCAGGTGGACTGATCCCAATTAATTTTAATATTCTCATCCACATAACTCTTCGCAATTTATGGAACTGCATATTCTGTACTCATTTCAGTTTTTGAAAAACAAGCATGACCCTGTATCAAATCACACTGCACTGGGAAAATAGAAGGTAGAATCTGATTTGTTGCTAATGACAAGTACAGTTCTTCCTTCAGACATGTTCACATATCAGTAATCTATATCAGGGAATATAAATTATATAAAAATGTTCCTGTGCACCATCTGCAGGACAAAGAGTTCCGCATGGAAGCCGAAACCCAACGTAAGAGAGTGATGTGGGACACAGAGAGGAGGTGCTACCTTGATAAGCCTGCCCTGACCAGGTAATGTGTAGAATCCTGTCTTCTATAATTGGGAATTATAATGATTTTTCATTATTTATTCATGTTTATGCATTTTATAAACTGATATTATAGCTCTATAATAAAAAATCTATGTTTTTTTTTTTTATTATACAAAGAAACATATCATTTAGGGCACACCCATAACACTAGATTCACTATGGTTTTTCTAGCTTGCTTTTGACTGCCTCTCTGTGATTGAAACTCTGTCTGAACAGAGCAGGCAGGAAGGGATGGGGAGGAGTCATTGCTATGACCCATTCAGTTTGAGATACTGAGCTCTGTAAGCAAAGGTAAAAACTAGAGTATGTGAAAAAAGGGAGCCAAGAGCTAGAAAAGACAAAATATTCATAGGTATTATTTTAGGTTACTTGGATTTAAACAATATAGATATTTTTAAAATGTGGTGCAAGCCAATGTGACCCCATCTCTATCCATGACTAAGGCCTAAGCGCCGAAACACATTGGGCCCCTGTGTGGATTTTATGCGTTGCTCTGCTCAAATAAAGACGATCTGTTTGTGGATTTTACCAAAGTTCTGGCATTTCTTCAAGATTCAAATGTGACTCCATCTCCTTCACATGCAGTATAACTCATATGAATGACAAGGGTGTGTTCACAGCTTACAGAAGCGGATAGCGGAGTGCCGTTACTGGCCGGTAGAGATAATGAGAACACCAATTTCAACCGCCAGCAAATCTAAAGCAGGCAAGGCGGAAAAGGTGAGTACACTGAATCTAAGTCTAACTATATATATATATTACATTATGGCAACATCATTATGCAAGGTGCTACAAACCAGTATAAGAGCCTTGGATGGAACATATAGACACTATGCTTTTTCCCAAATTAGTAGTGAGTGATCTTGCAATCTAAAATAATGATCTTCAAAATAAAATAAATGTCGCACAATTCGATCGTGTGTGGGCTCCAGCGGACTTTTTTCTCCCAAAATCCGACGGACCTAGAAATAAAACATGTTTCAAATCTTTGCGACGGACTCGAGTCCGGTCGAAAAATCCGTTCGTCTGTATGCTAGTCTGACGGACTAAAACTGACGCTAGGGCAGCTATTGGCTACTGGCTATCAACTTCCTTATTTTAGTCCGGTCGTACGTCATCACGTACGAATCCATCCTTTGGTGTGATCGTGTGTAGGCAAGTCCATTCGTTAGGAAAGTCCGTCGGAAGTCCGCCGAAAGTCCGTCGGATAGACCGTCGGACCAGTCCGGTCGAAAAGTTTGCTCGTGTGTACGCGGCATTAGGGAATATGTATGCTTTTCAAAGAGAATGATCCTATTGAGATCTACAATCCAATTGGACACAGTCGGTGGATGTGGAGAGGTCCACTTAAGAGCAATCTGTCTACGGGCAACAAAAACAAAAAGTGCGCGCCTTATAGTATTATCGGTAGGGGAGGCGTCTTCCCCTTTAAACATTCCCAGAAGAATGAAGAATTCTGGGATATGGTGGAAAGAGTCAGAGACTTGTGCTGGAGAGGGTTCCTGCCATCAGCCTGACCAATGGTCATGGCAGGCTTTGATTAACATGTTCTCCTGGAACTGTGACAAGCTTTTCTAGCTCTGTACTGGACATCTCTGAGAGTAATAACTTTGTTTTTATTACTTTAAGATCAATTAGGCTTAAATATTTAAGGGCAAAAATTAAAAAAAGCAAAAAAAAAACCAAAACATAAATACCGATCCAAGTTGGTCCACCCTTTTCTTCCACAAAACTCAGATGCTAGCTCTTAACTGAAGAATGTCTACACTCTGCTAAAACCACTTTTATTGATACAGTGGGAGGAAGGAAACGTCCAACACCTTTTAAACTAAACAGCGCGTAACCATAATGGATGTGTATCAATAAAAGTGGTTTTATCATAATGCAGTCATCCACTTATTCCTGCACTTGAAACTTTTTTTTTTTTTTTTTTTTTTTTTTTAAGTTTAGATAGAATGGAGAGGGGTTTAAAACCCTTGTCAGGTTCTTATTGCTGTCTGTGGCTTCATTAGGGAAATTCATCCTCTCTTTTTGTCTTCGTGACTGTTACCACCAAGAGTGAAAGTAAAAGAAAATCCCAAATTTTGAGTGGTCACCAGAACAGGAGAAGAGGCAAAATATTCCAATGGGGAAACTAGTTCTGGTGGCAATCAGGTATTCCATCATTTTGGAGGGATTTCCTCCCTCTTCCTGTTGCAGCTATGGGACAGGAAGTGAATGGATCTCTCCCACTATGGGACACCGCTGGTTAAAAAAAAAAAAAAACGTGACAGGGGTTATGACCCTCCCTTATTCTACCCAAATGAAAAAAAAAAAGTTTTGCCTATTATTTCTACTTTTATGCACTAGGCCGATTGTATTGGTGCTGCTGGACTGGGGATTAAGCAAAGTTATGCATCAGACTGGCACTGTTGACCCTTTTCTGTTTAATTGAGTGCAGGTTATCATCTCTTGGGCTGTCTTCTTCTTTCTTCTTCCTTCTTTTTTTCTTCTTCTTCCTTCTTTCTTTATTCTTCCTATCTTCCTTCTACTGTCTTATCAAACCTTATGGGCCGTACACAAGATAGGATTTTCCGACAACAAATGTTCGATGTGAGCTTGTTGTCGGAAATTCCGACCGTGTGTATGCTCCATCGGACATTTGCTGTTGGAATTTCTGACAACAGCTGTTTGAGAGCAGGTTCTCAAATTTTCCGACAAGATTTGTTGTCAGAAATTCCGGGCGTGTGTACACAATTCCGACGCACAAAAGTCCACGCATGCTCGGAATCAAGCAAGAGCCGCACTGGCTATTGAACTTTATTTTCTCGGCTCGTCGCACGTGTTGTATGTCACCGCGTTCTTGATGTTCGGAATTTCCGACAACATTTGTGTGACCGTGTGTATGCAAGACAACTTTGAGCCAACATTCGTTGGAAAAAAATCCACGGTTTTGTTGTCGGAATGTCCGATCGTGTGTACCTAGCATAAGGCTGCCTTCTTCATTCTTTTTTCTTCTTCTTCCTATCTTCCTTCTTCCATCTTATCAACTCTTGGGCTGTCTTCTTTCTTGTGTTTTCCTCTTCTCCTCTTCTCCTTTCTTTCCTTCCTTCCTTCCGATATGTTGGAACCCATAGATAGTGGGGGTTTTTTTGGTTTTTTTATTACCTTTTTTTTTTTTTGGTCGTTCTTCACTAATGCCATTGGTTCATTCTTCAATCGTCCATTATAATTTCCAGCAGAGTGAAGAGGACACCCAAATATCATTTCATGGTGTTGCCTATGTAAACATGGTGCCTCTGTTGTATCCAGGAGTGAAGCGTCTTCGTGGAGCCTACCGGATTCTAGCCTATCAGGAGGCTGAAGTGTTGGAGAAGGTGAAATTATACAGATGAGTCTAAAAAAACATAACTGTATTCTGAACTCTGTATTTCTGCAAAAAATACATAGTCATCTACACCAGAGACATAGCTGTAGTTGTGTAGACCCATCAAGAATCAAATTTGCACCAAGGGCATTGTGAGGGTAGTTGGCCAACATTGGGTCTTGGATTGATTACGGTTATCATATGTCCTGCAAGTTGACTGGTTGGATCTAGGAAACCCTCTTCTTAAAGAGACCCTGTCATCATCCTGGTTGCAGGTAAAATCACTTATTTTAAGTGCTTACTTGCAGAAATTGTATTTTTGTCGATTAGTAACTTGCTAGTAAAATTGGCTTAATCAAGAAGAGTAAATTCCCTAACATAGCGGCACTCTGATTGTGCACATCATAGCCCTGTCCTCTTCTGAGAGTGGCTATTTACTGTTTGTGCTGGCCCAGCTACTCCTCCCCTCCTTCATAATCTTTTAGGAAGGAGGGGAGGTGGATAATATAGAGTCACTTGAGTGACAGCTCTGAGTCTGCTGTCATCACATCCAAGATGGCGGCTCCCAGCAGCAGTCTTTGGGCTTTTGAAGGTCTACAAAAAAGAGGTAAATAACATGCATAAATACAGTACATTGAATGCACATATATCATTATGGAATGACTATTGTTCAAATAAATGGTTTGGTGATAAGTTCTTTTTAAAATACACCTATGATGGGAGAGATATGGGAGTTGCCATCGCCATTCTCCATGCTAGTTGCCTGGCTGTGTCTGGCTTCTGTATGTCTGAGTCCCTAACCTGGAACAAGCATACAGAAAACAAAAGATGGGTGTAAGTCAAAATTTCCTATCCCTATACTCATGATAGATGAGTGACTTAAAAATATTCAAGTCCCTGCAACAGCATAACAGCCAGGCAAATATAATGTTCAGAAGAAAATGGCAGTCTTCTATATTTATCTCATAACAGGTTAAAGCCCAACTCTGACCAAAGTTTTTACATTTAGACAGAGTGGAATGGGATAGAATCCCTGTTGTTTTTTAATGGGATTTATGCCCCCATTGGCTAGTTTTCTCCTTGCTTCATTTCATTACTGGGTTGTGTAGTCTTGTCTGGTGACCACAGCTGGTCTCCTTTCTTGTCCTCCTGTCACAGGACAAGAAAGGATCCAGAAGGGTCCAGAAGTGGAATAATATCTTCCCATCAGGTCAGAAATATTGGAGAAAAAGATATATTGAAAATTTAAGTGTACATCCAAATTAAATTTAAAAATGTACGCATACATCCAAATTAAATTATTAGAATTGTATTGCATATGTATGACATTTTCATGGCTGAGATGCAGTTGGTGAGCTAGCACTGTAAGATCTTATTCCCTCCTTGACGCAGACAAAGGTTCAATCATCCATTCTGCGTCATCTCGTGCGTAACAACAGCTTGATGGGGAAAGTCACAGGCGCTCCATTAGGCCCCAACTCTTCACACGTGAAGCCTGCACCCAGCCGCATGGAGAAAGGCCCCAAGGAGAAGGACGGCAGACGGGTAAGCCTTGTGAAGCCGGAGGTGTTCCTAAGCTCCCACAGGCCCCAGGGGTGAAAGATGGTTGTATATAATATATATATATATATATATATATATATATATATATATATATATATATATATATATATATATATATATATATATATATATATAGCAAGGTCCCAGGCCTCCTTCGGTCTAATGAAAACCTCCAGGGCCAGAGATAGCTGACATCCTTCTGTATATGGTGGGTTGTGAAGCATAGTGGGTGCAAGGTGGTTAAAGTTATTGGGCGCCAGACACTTCCTGAATGCAATAGAGAGTTTATTTCTCTTTACAAACTTTGGAGGAGAGAGGGTCAGGGCCAGGACACCCTTAGGTAGTTGCAAGCTCAATTGGCAGATTTAGAGACTTTAATAGAAGGACAGCCATGCAGGGAAAGGCATCCAGCAAGACGCCACATCTGCATGTGCAGGAATGCTGTATCCTATGGCAACAGTCTTTAACAGTTCCCAACACAAAGTGTAACAGTTCCTTTCACTTCCACTAAAATCACTCCTTGTAGTTCTTCAGCCCACTGAGCTCCCAGTCTCTCACTAGACCCACTGATTCACTGACACTGAATCCCTTGAGCTCCTCCAATCTTCATGGTGGTATCTTCCTCAAGCGTCACCCCCGCCTCTCTACTGGGTCACTAGCTTGGCACTCAAGATACCTCTCAAGCTTCTCCCCACTGGCCGGCTTGGTCCCTGGCTTGACATACAAGGCTGCTCTGCAAGAGTCGCCTCCGCTGGCTGGGTCCCTGGTAATAAGGCGGTTGGTCCCTTAGTGGCAACAGCTTCACTTCTACCTCCAACCATCACAGGTTCTCCGGCCGGCAGAACCGTCACTTTTGGTTGGACTGCAAGCCGCAGTCCCAACCCTGTGCTGCTCTCTTGCCTCTGGATAAACCCTCAGACAGCCTAGCAGCCAGATGTGCCTGGGATAGGCCCAATCTCCAGCCTAGCATCCCAGGCAGTACAACACACGTCCACCCAGACAGCTGTCCAGGTGGCACAGAACAGTGATCACCTGACTCCACCCAATATATAGGCTCTCCCAGCAGGCCAAGAGATTCAAGAAAACCCCTGCCCATTGGCTGAGATACTCCATATACCCATAATCTGACCTTGCATTGCCCTTCTCGTATCTAGTACCACCAAGTACCCAGCCACCTAGTGGTAGAAGAGAAAAGTGCAGCAAGGCCAAACAGGGAGAAATCAATAGATCTCTAACAATCAACCAGGATAACTACTCATGGCAGGTTAATTTTTGAGGAGCAACTCTGCCTAAACTCCAGAATGCTACATATATCATTGGAAAAAAGTTTATGTCTGTTCTCTTTGCAGATGTCGGCAGTGCTGAAGTCATCAGAAGTAACAGACCTCGATCAAGCAGCTGCCAATACTCAAGCTGTACTTCCCAATCTAGAAGGCCAGGTAATACACACTTTCTACTGAGAGCAATGTGTGGAGAGGGAATGTAAAATCACTAGAATTTTTTTTTTTTTACATAGATGTGCAAAATAGATCAGCTTTGTTTTATATAAACTTATCAACATGTTTTCATGTATTAAAAACCTTGTTCCTTTGTATAGTTTTTAATTGTAAATGTACATGGGAAAATCCAAATTTTGTCATCACAAATGTAAGCTCTGCTTGTTGCTTTGCAGTGCTGCACAATGGTTGTGCTTTGCTGATCCTTTTGCTTTCTTTCATTCAATACAAGTCTAATGCCCTATACACATGATCGGATTTTCCGACAACAAATGTTGGATGTGAGCTTGTCGGCGGAAAGCCCGACCGTGTGTATGCTCCATCGAACATTTGTTGTCAGACTTTCCGCCAACAAATGTTGGCTAGCAGGTTCTCAAATTTTCCGCCAACAAAACTTTGTTGTCGGACTTTCCGATGGTGTGTACACAAGTCCGTCACACAAAAGTCCATGCATGCTTGGAATCAAGTACAAGCCGGAAGCACTCGGTCTTGTAAAACTAGCGTTCGTAATGGAGACATCACATGACTATTGAACTTCCTTTTTATCGGCTCACTGTACGTCTTGTACGTCACTACGTTCGTAATTGTTGGCCAACATTTGTGTGACCGTGTGTATGCAAGACAAGTTGGAGCCAACAACCTTCGAACAAAATTCCACGGTTTTGTTATTAAAAAGTCCGATCGTGTGTACGGGGCATTACTGTTCTAGAGACAACCCAAAATGTGGTATTTTCTTTTACTTTTCACTTTCAATGTTAATGGTAAACCAAACAAATAGAGAGGGTGAATCCCCCTAAGGGGAACACAGACGGAAATAGAAACCTGACAGGGGTTGTAATCCCTCTCCACTGTATCCAATACTTAAAAAAAAAAAGTTCTGTCTTTTTTATACTTTAAATTCACCTACAATACACTATACATGCTTCTATTTAATATTCATTTGAACATTCTGCTATCCGCGGAAGAAGAAAATTTGAGGTTATTAAAGGCAATCTATAGTCAAATATTTTTTAGAGGCATACTAAAGGCCACCCATAGATATACAGTGGGGAAAATCATTATTTGATCCCCTGCAGATTTTGTAAGTTTGCCCACTTACAAAGAAGTGAAGGGTCTATAAGTTTTATCATAGGTGTATTTTTAATGAAGGAAACAGAATATCAACCAAAAATCCAGAAAAAACACGATACAAATGTTATAAATTGAGTTGCAGTTCAGTGAATAAAATAAGTATTTGATCCCCAAGCAAAACATGACTTCGTCCTTGGTGGAGAAACCCTTGTTTGCAAACACAGAGGCAAGTCGTTTCTTGTAGTTGGTTACCAGGTTTGCACACATCTCAGGAGGGATTTTGGTCCACTCTTCTTCACAGATCTTCTCTAAATCCTTAAGGTTTCTTGGTTGGTATGGTTACCTTTAGCAGAGAAACAGCCCCAAAGCATAATGCTTCCACCTCCATGCTTGACTGTAGGGATGGTGTTCTTAGGGTCATAGTCAGCATTTTTCTTCCACAAAACATAGTGGCCAGTCAAGTTGCCGAAGTGCTCTATTTTGGTCTCATCTTTCTCACAATCCTTCTCTGAATCATTTAGATGTTCATGGAAAACTTCAGAAATGTCTGTACATGTGTCTTCTTGAGGAGGGGGCACTGCAGGATTTCAATCCATGGTGGTGTATTGTGTTACCAATGGTTTGTTTGGTGACTGTGGTCCCAACTGCCTTGAGAACATTCACAAGCTCCTCCCGTGTAGTTCTGGGCTGATCCCTCACTTTTCTCATGATCATCCTTACCCCAAGAGGCAAAATCTTGCAAGGATCTCCAGAATAAGGGTGATTGATGGTTATTTTGTATTTCTTCCATTTTCGAATAATCGCTCCAACAGTTCTCTCCATCCCACCAAGCTTCTTGCTGATGATCTTCTAGCCCATTCCAGCCTTGTGCAGGTCTACAATCTTGTCCCTGACGTCCTTTGACAGCTCATGATGGTGAGGTTTGAGGAAGAGAGAGATTCTGTGGACAGGTTTCTTTTATACACATAACGAGTTGTCGTTAGGAGCACCTTAAATTGACAGGACTAATCTGTGTACCACATGAGCACAGACTGTATGTGCTCAATTTATAACATTTGTATTGTGTGTTTTTGCTGGATTTTTGGTTGATATTCTGTCTCTATTATTTAAAATACACCTATGATAACAATTATAGACCCTTCATTTCTTTGTATGTGGGCACACTTACAATTTACAACATATTCAGGGGAACAAATAAATATTTTCCTCACTGTAAGATAGTAGTCCCAAAGGATATTTCATTTCAAGTTGATTGTTTGCCTGTTTGTTTTTTTTTGTTGGGCAATTCAACTTTTTCCAGCTATTTTTTATGGAATGGGGTTTTTATAAACCACCTTTTGTGTATAGAGGATGTTCACATATTGCAAATACAAGTCAACATTCCCATTATGACCCAGTACGAGCCCCACTATCCTTGCTGTTGTGCTTGTGTGTGTTGCGGAGTACCACTAACCTCTGTGGTGAATTGGCACTTACCCATGGATTCTCTTCCTTTCCTTCTCTCCAGCAATATGTGGAGTCTGGAGCTTACCTGGTGCTAGAGTTCAGTCTGGAGAAACCCCTGGTGCCCAAACGCATGGCAGAGGAGATGGAGCTGAAGTGAGTATCCAAATCAGCTCTTCTATGTCTGTCCTGTCTGTTCTAATGTTATAGATGAACTTACGACACAAAAACTTTTGTTAAAATATATTTCTCAATAGCCACCAAAGGATAGTACTCCACTTTGTGTTTTGCCTTTGCAAATGCAAATATTACATTGTAAAGGTTGCAGTAGCATCATCACTGTGCTGGACATAGCCTGTGCAGAGAGAAGAGATGTGGGAGGGGCCCAGCAGACTCCACCCATTACAGGTCTATCTGCGGAGACAAGACCAGTCACCGGCACAAGGACAGAGAGCAGCAGTGAACAGTCTTTATTACAGGAAGCTCCTGTACAAAGGGAAAGTCTCACACTGGATTACTGCACAGATCTGAAAGAAATACACAAACCCACCAAGATTCAAGAAGAATGCACATAATGAATGGATATTGCTTTTCTTGAAGTTTTCTTGAAGTTCTGCTTTAAAATCACAGATCACGGTAAAGGGCCAATCACAGTCTTGCCGGTTATCAGCAGTCCTTTCCTCCCACACTGTGTCTGTGTGAGGAAAGGAGAGCTGTTAACTGGCAAAACTGTTAGTACATTGTTTACACTGATAATCAGGGCACTGATCATGAGTGCCTGGATTATCAGTGCAGCCCCATCAGTGCAGCCTATCAGTGCCTATCAATGCTGCCTATCAGTGCCACCTATCAGTGCTCATCTATGCCACCTATCAGTGCCCATCAGTGCTGCCTATCAGTGCCCATCAGTCCTGCCTATCAGTGCCCCCTCAGCAGCATTTTGAGTTTAGAGGAGCTTCACACTTACCGCGGTGCACACACAGGAGGAGAGGGGCCAGAAGAGAAGCAGCAGATTGGCTCTCTCCTCTTCCATCCCTGCGAGGGAGGGGGAAATGTCATTGCAGGCTCTGGGCTGTATGAAGTGGAAGCTCTCAGCTCAGAGCCTTGCGGCCAGCAACCCCGTTGGGGGCCCCCCGACAGTGGCGGAATGCCAGGGCCCATCGCAAGTGCAACCCTGCTAGTTCCGCCCACTGCCCACAATCCCACAATCCCAAATCATTTGGAAATCATAGCACGATGCACTGCATGCGTTTGGGTCCCATTATCCTTCAATGGCACCCCAAAAACAATGCGATGACAGTATCACCCAACCATTGCGGCAAACCGTGCCTTCACAAATCTTGTGAAGCTTGTTGCCCGAAAAGAAGCAGGAGGTTCTTTTCGGGTGACAAACGCGTATAGGGCAGCCTATGCAGGTGAATGGGCTACCCTATGTGACACGCAGAATCACAAGAAAATTGTGATGTCAAAATCACGTAGCGGGAACGTTTATTCCCACTATGCGATGATGTGAACAGGGCCTAAGTAAAGTGGTAAGGAGGTGCTTACTCCATCCCCAATTTGGCTTCTGGTGCCTCCAAGTCTGCACCACCTTACTCTCTAGTCAAGTTAGCACACTCTTACTCTGACATTTGGTCAAGTGGGCACTCTTTACAATCTGACCTTTTGTCAAGTAGGCACCCTTCTTAATAGGTTCTAAAACCGTGGTTGTCCACGTATGAGCTAAAAGGGGCCTCAAATGCAGCCCCTGACATCAACAAAGGACCGCATATAATGTTCATTCAATATAAGTAAAGCTTGAAAGGACTTCAGAAGTTGCAGACTTATTAGAGGAAATGAGGGTCAGAGAGTGTGTACATGTTACATTGTTGGCTGGGGATATGCTGCAGAAGACGAAACAAAACTGGTAACATGTTACATGAGGCTAGTAAAGATCAATGCTATTACCCTAATCAATGTTCCCACTACAGACTGCTAGGGTCCAAGGTCTGAAGTTAGAACCCTGGTGCCCAACCTGCAGCCCTAGGGCTGCATGTGCCCTTTGGTATGTGATGTGCAGCCCCTGGGCCACAGGTTTGGCACCAGGGCTCTAGCCTATCCCCACTCTTATCTATTACATTTTTACATTCTCAAACCTTAGTCTTCGAGTGTAGAAAGCAATCACTGTATTAGGGGCAGAAGACCTAACACAGAGCTCCACAGCTGCTAATTCCCTTCCACCAGTGTTTACGACCAGCAGACCACAGAGTCAGATAACAGCTGCCAATTTATAACTATATCTGTCACACAGAGTGCCCATGAAATCTGCGATCAGCCTGACATACAATCCTCAGCAGGAAAATAATAAGCCACCCAAGTGCCACCAGCCGTAAAGAATGTCTGTGAATTCTAACACTTTGTAATAATATTTACAAGATAATTTCACAGTCACACTGACTCGATGTTGTCTCATCACACAGGGTGAAGGAGCTCGTCCCACCCCGGGCACAGCTTAACCGGCGGACAGCCAACGCCCAGAAGGTGAGGATTCAGATTTGATGGACATAATATATAATTCACAGCTGTGTATATAGGCCATCATCAGTAGATTGCATGAACATTCAGCACTTTCAATGATAAAATACCTTTTATGATAATGCTCTAACAAAAGCTCCAAAGTGTGTAGAACAGTATTAAATAACAGAGCCCCATAATGGTTTACATTTTTCTTAATGTACTGTATAAGTAAACTTTAAGACAGAGTGAACTTATCCATTTTGCCCCCTTTGCCCTGACCTAACCTACCCTACCTTCCCCCTCCAGAGGGACCCACTGAGACCTGATGGCAACAGTTTTGCTTAATGTTTACACCCAAAAGTGTTATGCCCCGTACACACAGTCGGACATTGATCCGACATTCCGACATCAAAATCCTAGGATTTTTTCCGACGGATGTTGGCTCAAACTTGTCTTGCATACACACGGTCACACAAAGTTGTCAGAAAATCCGATCATTCTGAACGCGGTGACGTAAAACACGTACATCGGGACTATAAACGGGGCAGTAGCCAATAGCTTTAATCTCTTTATTTATTCTGAGCATGCGTGGCACTTTGTGCGTCGGATTTGTGTACACACGATCAGAATTTCCGACAACGGATTTTGTTGCCGGAAAATTTTATAGCCTGCTCTCAAACCGTGTGTAGAAGAGCCTACACGCGGTCGGAATTTCCGACAACAAGGTCCTATCACACATTTTCCGTCGGAAAATCCGACCGTGTGTACAGGGCATTAGTCTCCACTGTCCTAGCCATGCCTGCACATTACAGCCTCAAAGACATCCCTGAGGTTATCCCCGATAATCTTTGCCATAGGGGCATTAGCATAAGTCTCTGGGGCTGTATTGTGTAGGCATGACCAGGATGGGAAAGACTTGTGGCACTGGATGTAAAAAAACACCTGATATCACGGCCGATGGATTGAGGCACGTAAGAGTCTATGGAATGGAGAGGTTGGGTTAGGTTAGGTCAGGGCAAAGGGGCAAAAAAGGATAAGTGCACTTTGTCTTTAAAGCAGGGATCCCCAAACTTTCAAAACAAAGGAGCAGTTTACTGTCCCTCAGACTTTAGGGGGGTTAAACTGTGGTCAGTGGGAGTAGAAAATGACCTAGCATCAGTGGGAGTAAACAATGCCCTAAGCTTGGTGTTCAATGGGAATAAAAAAATTCTTAATATTGCTCCATCATTGGTGTCATTGGGAGGAATAGTGCTCCATTATTGGTGTCAGTGGAAAGAATAGTGTTTTATCATTCATGTCAGTGGAAGGAATAGTGCCCCATCGTTGGTGTCAGTGGAAGGTATAGGGCCCCATCGTTGGTGTTAGGGGAAAGAGTAGTGCCCCATCTTTAGTATCAGTGAAAGGAATAGTGTCCCATCATTGGATCTAATTAGGAGGAATTATGCCCCAATGTTGGTGTCAGTGGAAAGAATTGTGCCCCATCATTGGGTATCAGTGGTGGGTGGAATTGTGCCCTAATGTTGGTGTCAGTGGAAGAATGGAAAGAATGATCCCTCGTCATTGGTGTCAGTGAAAGGAATGGTGCCTCATTGTTGGTTGGAAGAATAGTGCCTCATATCAGTGGGAGGATTAGTGCCCCAAGGGCCAGATAAATGCAAGTAGAAGGCCTCATCTGGCCTGTTGGCCACAGTTTGAAGACCACTAATTTAAGGCATAACCATTTTTTTACATTTTGGATAAAGTAGGGATAAATAAATATTTCTCATTTATCAGATTTGTAATTCTTTCCCTGAGCCCATTGGGGAGACTCCCCTCGCTTCCTGCCCATACAATCTCCATAAAATAAAAACCTGACCCTGCTCTATCCAAAATGAATTTAAAAACATTTGCTGGGGTTTGGATTTATCTCTGCTAATTTAAATCCAATGCACACTTAGGAGCTAAAATATATCACATGGTTTCAGCATGGGTTAGACAGATAAAAAGATTTTTGCATTTCAACTGTGCATTTAGCTGGTTGCCTGGAGTTCCTCTTTAACCATCCCTTGTGTCTCTCTGAATTCTGCAGGCAGTTTCTGACTATCAGAGCCAGGTCACCAGCATAACGAAGGCCATTTTGGAGGAATACTGCGATCTGTTCGGTCAACAAGCTGCCAGTGGGGTGGAGGTGGATCCCCAAGTTCTAGAAGAACAGAAATGTCAGCTCAACTATGAGTTAAACTGCTCTGGAAAATATTTTGCTTTCAAGGAACAAATCAAGGTAGAAACAGTAGAAATAAAAGGAACAGGCACCCATTTCAGGTTCAAAGTCACAAAATGTGTCTGGCTTGACCAACAAAAATTCAAATAATGGAAGCTCAAGAGTTTGGGAAGGGGGTCTATTCTCCGTACCCTGATACACATGAAAGCCAAGAAGCCTTTTTTAAAGCTGATTTTTAATCTGCTTGTAATTTGCCTTCCTGATTCATCTCTTTACCTTGATTAACATGCTAATGAAATTTTATACAAAACCTTTCCTAAGGTGTTGCGCTAGCCCTTTAAATTGTGCAAAATTCCCCAAAGTAATGAGTCAGATCACATTAGCTCATATCAACCAAAATCATAGAAAATAATCAATTGCACATAAACTAATAAATAGATCAAATTAAAATATATACTTGTGAACAACAAACCGGAAACCTACGGTCCCCAGATGACATATATTCTAAATGAAATGCGTTGGTTAGGGCTTAACGATCTGTTCGGCATGGTGCCATGATTTAGAAATGGATGAAATAAAATATTTTTCAGATATAACCATGATGAAATCTTTTGTGTAGCACGCAGTGGTGAAGATTGTCAGGGAGAAGTACCTGAGGACCACAGCTTTTGAGAACCGTGACCAGCTGCAGGCATTCCTGAGTGAGCTGTACATTTACCTGGTAGATCAGATGCACATTGCTCTGAATAAGGTAAGAAACACTGAGGTCTGGGAAGAAACATATGGGAAGTAGGAAACGTGAACAATTACATTGGTTTACACCAGATATTTCAAAAGTTTGGAGCACATCAATTCAGTTGGCAATGGGTGAGCCTCTCTTTATTTCATCCCCTAGACCCTGTTTGATGACAAAGAAGAGACGCCCCCCGATCCTATGACAGATACAGAACAGCTGCTGCGATTTGCCAAGGAAGCAGAGATGAATGAAGATTACAATCTAGCTGAGATGTATTATAAGGAGGTAAGGAAGTGTTTTGTATGATATTATAATTAACAGCATATTCTACAATTCTTTGCAAAGTCAAAGAGAAGAAAGGGTACTACTCACCAAGCCAGTACAGTAGTATGTAGATGAATGTGGCCTCAGCCAGTGTTGCTTCAACCACATCTCCCTCATATGTTTCGCCCCGCTCACCGGGGCTTGGTCACAGAGGCTCTTTGCAAAGAACATACACTGACATCGGGTATTTATCCCCGCCAAACTCATATAGGTCCATACTTTCCAAGATCCCAGAAACCAACCAGTATGATCTTGGGAGGAAAGCAGAGCAACCAAATGGAAAACAAAACTAGTGTTTTACAACTAGGGCACCTTCTGGGCTCCCCTTGTGTGCCGTGAGCACGAGACCCAGTTTGTCCTGGATCAGAGATGGATTAGAGGTCTTTGTGATCCAGCGGGGAACTCTGTGGTGATGGGGAGACTCTGATGTGATGGGGGGCTCTGATGTGATAGAAGGTCTTTGACTATGGTGACGAGGGGGGGCCCTTTGATGTAATGGGGGGACTGTGATGTGTAGGGGGCTCTCTAATATGATGGGGCATCTGATGTGAAGTGGAACAATGATGTGATGGGAGGACCTCTGATGGAAATAGGGGCTTCTGTTGTGAAGGTAATTTCATCAATGTGGTTGTGTGCATAATCTCAGGCTCAGGTTTTCCATTGATAAGTAACATTTACATTTTAGTCTGGGGTGCCTTGAGAATTTGCATACTTTAAATGGTGCCACAACTAAAAAAGTTGAGAAATACTGATCCGAACAAACATGGGGAGACCTTACACAATTTATACAACTTCTTCTTTTTTTTCAAATATTTTATTTCAACCACAAAAGGGTGGGTTCAGGGTCACACAACAACCACATGTACCCAAAAACATTACAGATATAATAAGATGGTAGATAGTTATAGGTTCCATATAACATATACAATGTACCCATGCAACTTTTTGGGTGGAGCTGAACCTTAGGCACCATTGCTAAAGAAAGTGATCGTTGACTGCACTCCAAGATGTAGAGCAGTGGTTCTCAACCTCCTAGTGCCGTGGCTCCTTGATAAGACCTCCCAAGTTGTGGGGACCCCTAACATTATTTTCGTAGTGTGGGTTGTCAGCACGCAAGACAAGTAATTTGCACCCCTAACCCACGGACATTTAGCGCTCCCTGAGTCCCCTCCACTCGTACAGTATTAAAACCCCTTATGGTACATTTTAGGATGTACCGCTCTTTCTCTTTGTTCTCCTTTTTTTCCCTTTTATCTCTCTCTATGCTAATTTCTTGTTTTTTTCCCCATTCCTCTCTCTAGCCATCTTTCTCTCCCTTTTTCTTTGTTAATCCCCCTCTTTTCCTCTCTCCTTCCATGTATTCTCTGTTTTTATTCCTTCTGTTACTCCTTGGTGGGGAGAGTGGGATGAGTGGCAGTGCTGGGGGGAGTTCTGATCCGCCAACTTAGGTGCTCTTAATCAAGGTCATCTGCTGATCTGAGAACTGTAGTGGAGACTTTTAATGGCAACTATATACACAGGTAGTGTTACTCACTGTGTCTCCGACTTTGTGGTGTCTCGTAGCAGTGACTCCTATGCCAAAATCAGGAGATGGGGTCTCCTCCAGCCCCTCCCACTTCACATTCCTCACCAGTCAGCTGACCTCTAGTCTCTGCCCCTCAGCCATGCCGTGAACTAAATGGGCGGCTGCGAAGAGGCTGAGTGGGCGGCCGCGGGCTCCAGGAACAGCCCAGCTGGGTGTCTGTGAAAAGGCTGGGAAAGCAGCGTGGGCTTCAGGAACGGCCCAGGATTCAGTGACCCCTGGCAAATCGTCATTCGACCCCCAGGTTGAGAACCACTGATGTAGAGAGTAAAAAATGTTTCTTTATTCTAAATGCAGACACATAACATCAAGATGACAATGCCACAGACACAGTGTCGTTGTGATCTTGATGTTATGTGTCTGCATTTAGAATAAAGAAACATTTTTTACCCTCTACATCTTGGAGTGAGGTCAACGGTCACTTTCTTTATTGGCTATCCACACAGATCATGGACTGGACCTGCACCCGGTCGTCAGAGGGAGGATTGTTCTCACCTGGAGTGGCACAATCTCGTCTTTCTATTAGATTCCCCATTTCTAAAGGCCACAGTTCTGATTACTAGAGTGAGCATCTAGAGACTGAGAATTCTTTATGGTGTGGTTTGGCCAAATTTTTGAAAAGCTCTCCTGGTAGTCCTTCTTGACAAAATGATGGGGCTGAAAAATTTAAAGATTGGGACGTAGACTGGAAAAAAAAGCAGTTCTTAGCAGCCCTGGAAACCCTTAAAAATATCTACCATGGGTACTAAGATAGAAGGATGAGACCTGACAGCAATGGCAGTCAAACTAAAAGTGTCCAGGCAACAGCAGAAACATATAAGAAAGAAAAAACCTGAGCTGTTTGGGGAAACCACCCGCCAAATATAACAAATGAAATTTGAATTTTGCTTAGGACATCCAAATGTATAAAATTCAGTCTGAATCTATCACTGTTTGGGATCAGATCTATTAACCACTGCTGTTCGTTATGTATTGGCCTGCTTCCTTCCACTGGAGAGGTCTATATCATAAGAACCTAAGGGCAAAAAGTGTGATGCTAACTTAATAGATTATTGAGGAGAAAGGATCAATGGGCTGTTGCCACTTTAGGGCAAGGTGTGATAATATGGCAAATCTTTTAAAGCAACCCGTACTGTGCCCATGTAGGTATCCTAAAACACTTCCCCACTCTCTAGTGACACATACCCACTTTTCTATCAATCACCCACTGCTCTGGGAGCCTGTAGAAAATAAAATACCTGGTACTTCTGGGTATAGAGGAGCAGGTATGCTCCATAATTTCTTGTGCCAGACACATGTAGGCAGGTGCAGTCTATTTTCTCCACTGTAGATGACACTCGACTGCAGCAGCATTGCAGTTGGAGGGGAATTAAATGAGAACTTGGTTCCTTTATGGTTTCCTGGGTTTCTGGGGAAGCTATCTGATTGCCCCATGTGACTCTGGCAGCCATCTTGGGTCAGGCAGAACCTATTTGGCTCCCAGGCTTGGCACGCATTTAGCGTGTGTGTAGGGACAGGTCACACGTCTGACAGGGACAATGATTAGTGACAGGGAGAGGTTCCAGACGTATAGAGAAAGGATAGGGACACATCGTCCTTTCTGGAAACCTTCCCATTTGGCTATAGACCAGCCAGGCCACAGTCGGCACATCTGAGACCTGCTCCACTACACAACGCTGTTGTATTCTTTTAATGTTCCCAGTCAGGTGCCTTCCCACTGGGTTCGTTGTCAATTATTGGATTCTATATTATTACAAGTTTTTTTTCTTTGCAAATGGCTTCTGAGTGTTGTTTGCAAACACACCACGCTGCACCGCTGCACCTTTTTTCCCACTATAAAAATCAAAGGGAATGTGTATATTAGCATCTTAATTTCCTGTTAGATAATCCAGTGTATCTGATCAGTGGGAGCCATAAACATGTCCCTTATGTTTTTGTTATTCCCCTGTAGAGATTGGCTCGTGACCGTCAGTCTCCTGATCATTGGTTGGAGTATGGAAGTTTCAGCCTTTTGGTTGGTGATATTATCAAAGCTCGGCAATGCTTCCACGAGGCCTTGCTTTTAAACCGGCAACATTTACACAGGTAACCAACACTCCAGAGCAACCACCATCTGAATAGATAACCCACATTGTTCTCATTTTTGTGTGTTCAAGGGCCCTTAGAATAATCATGCATGTCTGCCCTCTAGTGGCTGGGTTGTGCACATGTGGTAATACTATTTCTTCTATATACAGTTTGCTCCTGTGTGGTATGGTAGCTGTTCTGTTGGATAACAATGAGGATGCCGAGGTGTTTTTTGAAGACGCAACTTGTGTTCATCCGAGCAGTGTCTTGGCTTGGACTGTGCTAGGTATGTACTTGTTTTTTCCGAAGACACACTTCAAAATCTTTTGGGAAGCTTTCTCAGTAGAGTGAGGGCTTTTAAAGCTGCAAAACTGGGGGAAACGCAATATTAACGCCCATGGTTTTGGAGTGGAATGCCAAACGAACTCATACACATGTGATGGTCAGGAGCTCACAAACCTCAGGCTATATAGTGTAAATCAGGTCATTCGTCAGTGGCATAGCATGGGGTGCAAAATTTGTAAGAATTCGAAGTAAGAAGGGGTGGGGGATCCGTCTGTGTGTTCTAAACTATATCTTAAGGCACCAGTATTTTGGTATTTTTCCAATTCTGGAAATAATAGTTCCAGCAGTTTCCCTTTTTTAGCTAATTGTTCTAGAGCAGTCAGGCTTGTATGACTTAGGAGAACCTCCTTCTCTGTGTATCACGCAGGGCTCTTCTATGAGGTCCAAGGCAATGACATCCGGATGGAGATGGCCTTCTCGGAGGCTGGAAAGCTTCACCAGGCTGAGCTGGCTTTGGAAAAATCAGTGGCTCATGCAGAATCCAGAATACCAGACAGTGGAAGGACTGCCGCTGCAGAGACCAGTGATAAAGGTAAGATAAATCTCCCCAGGTCTAATTTTCTATGTAATATAAATTTCAGGGCTAAACCAATGCAAAAGTTCAAGCTCTAATTTATTTATTAGCATTGATAAACTATAAAACGAGCCAACATATTTCAGGGGTTACAAAACAATCACGCACCTGTTTACAGGCCAAAGTGATAAGGGGGCTTCCCTTGCGGTTTTTGATGCAAACACCCTTGAAGGTGGTGACAGACAGTGCAAGGCACAAAGTGGTGTGAGTGCTGAAAGTCCAGTTCGCTGGTGGCTGCTTCTGGAGGTGGTCAGCAGGGTAGCTCTCTAGCCAAGATATGGGAGTCTCAGTGGGTTCACGGGAAGGGTTTGCGATGTTCTGGTCTGGAGCCAAGCTGAGCTCATACATGGGAGGTCAGTAGGGTTGGAGATAATGGAGTGGTCAAAAGGCAAAGCCAGGGTCATACACGATGGATCGGTAGAAACAAGGTCTCTAAATGAGCCACAATTAGGAATCAGACAGGGGGAAATCACAGGGCAGGCTGAGTCAATAATTGGAAGTCAGGATAAAGATGAGAACAGGACACACGAGAGTAGGGATCATGGACTAGCTGAAGATCATCCAGCAACCACCTATCAATATTCCTTCCTTTTAAATAGAGCATTTGGCACCTGTTCTGGAATTGAATGCACATGCATCGGCACGTGCAGACTTCCATGCAATGCTCCTGTGCACATTTCCACACAAGCAAGCATGGTAACAAAAAGACTTCATCAAGACTTTTCAATATTTTAAAGATCCAAACCCAGAAAAAAAAGAACTAGAGATGCGGACTTGATTTGAAGTGAAGTACGAAGCTGGCTGTCAGGGCTGGACTGGGACAAAAATTTGGCCCTGGACTTCACCCAGACCGGCCCACTTTATTTTTGCAAACATGCACCAAAACAGTATATAAAACTATATGCAAATGCGCAATATGGATACTTATTGAGTTTGGGATGGATCTAAAGGGAAGCGGTGCGGCCTTTGTATGGGGCATCAGAGCGGCCGGGGGGGAAATTGCCACCTTGCCCCCTGGTAGGGTGACCACATTTCCAGACTGCCATTCAAGGACAATTTTGCCAAGGACCAGGGGGGATGTAGTCTCAGGGTTGACAGGGAATTCAGCGGTGGGGGTGATTTGTCGAGTGAATGGCTGGTGCTAGCACTGAAAACATCCCGATACCATGCTTAATATGGTGTCAGGATGATCAAATCACATTATTTCTATTACTACATTGTAATATATAATGAAATAGTTCAACTCACCAGAATGCAGAATCAGTGGGAACCCTGAGCTTGTCACCTGCCACCAGATGCAGTGTGTCACCATTGCCTGCAACTAGATGCAGAATGTTGTTTGCCACCGCCGCCTGCCACCAGATGCAGTGTCTCACCATTGCCTGCCACCAGATGCAGTGTCTCACCATTGCCTGCCACCAGATGCAGTGTCTCACCATTGCCTGCCACCAGATGCAGTGTCTCACCATTGCCTGCCACCAGATGCAGCGTCTCACCATTGCCTGCCAACATATGCAGCGTGTCACTTGCCACCGTCGCTTGCCACCAGATGCAGCGTGTCACTTGCCACCAGATGCAGCATGCCACATGCCCCCCGCCGCCTGCCACCAGATGCAATTTGTCACATGCCACCGTCACCTGCCACCAAATGCAGTGTGTCACTTGTCACCGTCACCTGCTGAGAGAGAGGGGGCAGAGAGGGGGCAGAGAGAGGGGCAGAGAGAGAGAGGGGGCAGAGAGGGGGCAGAGAGAGAGAGGGGGCAGAGAGAGAGAGGGGGCAGAGAGGGGCAGAGAGAGAGAAGGGGGCAGAGAGAAGGGGGCAGAGAGGGGCAGAGAGGGAGAAGGGGGCAGAGAGGGGCAGAGAGGGAGAAGGGGGCAGAGAGGGGCAGAGAGGGAGAAGGGGGCAGAGAGGGGCAGAGAGGGAGAAGGGGGCAGAGAGAGAGAAGAGGGCAGAGAGGGGCAGAGAGAGAGAGAGAGAAGAGGGCAGAGAGAGAGAGAGAAGAGGGCAGAGAGGGGCAGAGAGAGAGAGAAGAGGGCAGAGAAGCAGAGAGAGAAAGAGAGGGGCAGAGAGAGAAGGGGGCAGAGAGAGAGAGAGAGAGAGGGGCCCGGGTCTGGTCAGTGCTCACCTAACTCACTTGCGTGGTGGGGGGGGCTTTAATGTGGCTGTTGGCTGCTTGTTTAATCTTCCTGCTCCCTCTTGCTCTTCATAGATGCAACGCATGGGCAGGGAGAGAGGGGCGGGAGAAGCAGCGTTTGTCACAAGCTGGCTGAGGAGCAGTGTGCGAATCCTCTCCTCTAGGGCAGCCGAGCCGGTGTCTTGCCGAGAAAGTTACCTCGGCGGATAAGTTCCCCCCTGTACTGCGCAGGCACAGCGCCTGCGCAGTACGAACTACTGTCAGCCGCCGGAGATAGCCGAAGCTCAAACTCTTCAATCAGCTGTACTCGGCGCCTGCGCCCTAGGTACAGGTTCCTTCCCCACCATCCAAGTGGACCTAGAGAGGGAATCAAAAAGAGCCGAGCGAAGCGAGGCCGTGCCCGAAGCGTGGCGAGCGAAGCAAGCCCGCGAGGGGCCCTCTTACAGGCGCCGTGTACAGCTGATTTTCAGCTATTCCGCTTCGGCTATTTCCGCCGGATCCTACTGGGTCCTACGGGGTCCTTATCCGCCGAGCGGAACTTTCTCGGCAGAACACCGGCTGTCACCCACTGCCCACACGCTGACATCAGGGATGGAGCGGCAGCGGCCGTCGGAGGATTTCCCTGCCCACAAGCGTGCGTGACCTTACAGTAACCTATCGCAGCGGCAAAAGGAAGTGCTCTGTGCTACAGGTGGTGGGTGGGCCGGCAGTGAAACACTAAAGCACCCAGCCAACTCCCACCATCCCGGCCAAGTCCACCCCTAAATTGCCGCCTCGGTCCCATGGTAGGGCCGGAAGTACAGCAGTGCTCAAAATAATGGCTGCACGGGCCGCGCATCCATTATTTTGACAGGCTGTCTGTCACTGAAACAGGCCCACTGAGCCATCGGCCCACCGGGAAACTCCCGGTAGTCCCGATGGCCAGTACATGTCTGCTGGCTGTTGGTATTAAACAAGCTGGCAAAGCCTACTTTGTAATCCAATACAAATCAAGTCCACACCCGCAAGACACCCTAATGATGTAGGGCCCATCAATATACTGTATAGACACAGTATACAGTATATACATACATACCTGTTTCCAATGGTCTCATGGCCAGCCTGATGATATCATAGGTTCATTCACTTCTTCTCCGGTTGTGTTGGTGGGTTGAGTTTTGATCTCCATTCAGTGCAGTAATACTCTGGGTGCTGATGAAGCTGTTTGAATGATGCTACCCTTCATTTGCCTAGAATTGGAGTGCCATAGGAGTCTGTTTTGGATTAAAGACGAGTATTGCAGCCAAAGCTGATTTTTTTTTTTTCCCCTCTTAATTTAACCACTTGAGCCCCGGACCATTATGCTGCCTAAGGACCAGAGGTCTTTTTCCAATTTGGCACTGCATCACTTTAACTTTTAATTGCGCGGTCATGCAATGCTGTACCCAAACGAAATTTGCGTCCTTTTCTTCCCACAAATAGAGCTTTCTTTTGATGGCATTTGATCACCTCTGCCGTTTTTATTTTTTGCGCTATAAATGGAAAAAGACCGAAAATTTTGAAAAAAAATGATATTTTCTACTTTTTGTTATAAAAAAAATCCAATAAACTCAATTTTAGTCATACATTTAGGCCAAAATTTATTCGGCCACATGTCTTTGGTAAAAAAAAAGTTAATAAGCGTATATTCATTGGTTTGCGCAAAAGTTATAGCGTCTACAAACTAGGGTACATTTTCTGGAATTTACACAGCTTTTAGTTTATGACTGCCTATGTCATTTCATGAGGTGCTAAAATGGCAGGGCAGTACAAAACCCCCCCAAATGACCCCATTTTGGAAAGTAGACACCCCAAGGAAATTGCTGAGAGGCATGTTGAACCCATTGAATATTTATTTTTTTTGTCCCAAGTGATTGAATAATGACAAAAAAAAAAAAAAAAAAAAAATATTTACAAAAAGTTGTCACTAAATGATATATTGCTCACACAGGCCATGGGCCTATGTGGAATTGCACCCCAAAATACATTCAGCTGCTTCTCCTGAGTATGGGGATACCACATGTGTGGGACTTTTTGGGAGCCTAGCCGCGTACGGGGCCCCGAAAACCAATCACCGCCTTCAGGATTTCTAAGGGCATAAATTTTTGATTTCATTCCTCACTACCTATCACAGTTTTGAAGGCCATAAAATGCCCAGATGGCACAAAACCCCCCCAAATGACCCCATTTTGGAAAGTAGACACCCCAAGCTATTTGCTGAGAGGCATGTTGAGTCCATGGAATACTTTCTTTTTTGACACAAGTTGCGGGAAAGTGACAATTTTTTTTTTTTTTGCACAAAGTTGTCACTAAATGATATATTTCTCACACAGGACATGGGCATATGTGGAATTGCACCCCAAAATACATTTAGCTGCTTCTCCTGAGTATGGGGATACCACATGTGTGGGACTTTTTGGGAGCCTAGCCGCATATGGGGCCCCGAAAACCAAGCACCGCCTTCAGGATTTCTAAGGGCGTAATGTTGTGATTTGACTCCTCACTACCTATCACAGTTTTGAAGGCCATAAAATGCCAAGATGGCACAAAACCCCCACAAATGACCCCATTTTGGAAAGTAGACACCCCAAACTATTTGCTGAGAGGCATGTTGAGTCCATGGAATATTTTATATTTTGACACAAGTTGCGGGAAAGTAACACTTTTTTTTTTTTTTTTTTTGCACAAAGTTGTCACTAAATGATATATTGCTCAAACATGCCATGGGCATATGTGGAATTACACCCCAAA
Source organism: Aquarana catesbeiana (assembly GCF_042186555.1). Taxonomy (NCBI): domain Eukaryota; kingdom Metazoa; phylum Chordata; class Amphibia; order Anura; family Ranidae; genus Aquarana; species Aquarana catesbeiana. Next base: position 79,177,591 of record NC_133329.1, on the reverse strand, counting down.
ATACATTCTGCTGCTTCTCCTGAGTATGGGGATACCACATGTTTAGGACTTTTTGGGAGCCTAGCCGCGTAAGGGGCCCCGAAAACCAAGCACCGCCTTCAGGATTTCTAAGGGCATAAATTTTTGATTTCACTCCTCACTTCCTATAACAGTTTTGAAGGCCATAAAATGCCAAGATGGCACAAAACCCCCCCAAATGACCCCATTTTGGAAAGTAGACACCCCAAGCTATTTGCTGAGAGGCATGGTGAGTATTTTGCAGCTCTCATTTGTTTTTGAAAATGAAGAAAGACAAAAAAAATGTATTTTTTTTTTCTTTTTTCAATTTTCGAAAGTTTGTGACAAAAAGTGAGGTCTGCAAAATACTCACTATACCTCTCAGCAAATAGCTTGGGGTGTCTATTTTCCAAAATGGGGTAATTTGGGGGGGGGTTGTGCTATCTGGGCATTCCATGGCCTCCGAAACTGTGCTAGGCAGTGAAGAGTGAAATCAAAAATTTACGCCCTTAGAAAGCCTGAAGGCGGGGCTTGTTTTTCGGGGTCCCGTGCGCGGCTAGGCTCCCAAAAAGTCCCACACATGTGGTATCCCCATACTCAGGAGAAGCAACAGAATGTATTTTGGGGTGTAATTTCACATATTCCCATGGCATGTTTGAGCAATATATCATTTAGTGACATCTTTGTGCAAAAAAAAAAAAAAAAAAAAAAAAGATTTGTCTCTTTCCCGCAGCTTGTGTCACAATATAAAATATTCCATGGACTCGACATGCCTCTCAGCAAATAGCTTGGGGTGTCTACTTTCCAAAATGGGGTCATTTGGGGGGGGTTTGAACTGTCCTGGCATTTTATGCACAACATTTAGAAGCTTATGTCACACATCACCCACTCTTCTAACCACTTGAAGACAAAGCCCTTTCTGACACTTTTTGATTACATGAAACAATAATTTTTTTTTGCAAGAAAATTACTTTGAACCCCCAAACATTATATATTTTTTTTAAAGCAAATGCCCTACAGATTAAAATGGTGGGTGTTTCATATTTTTTTTTCACACAGTATTTGCGCAGCGATTTTTCAAACGCATTTTTTGGGGAAAAAACACACTTTTTTAAATTTTAATGCACTAAAACACACTATATTGCCCAAATGTTTGATGAAATAAAAAAAGATGATCTTAGGCCGAGTACATGGATACCAAACATGACATGCTTTAAAATTGCGCACAAACGCGCAGCGGCGACAAAATAAATACATTTTTAAAAGCCTTTAAAAGCCTTTACAGGTTACCACTTTAGATTTACAGAGGAGGTCTACTGCTAAAATTACTGCCCTCGTTCTGTCCTTCGCGGTGATACCTCACATGCATGGTGCAATTGCTGTTTACATTTGACGCCAGACCGACGCTTGCGTTCGCCTTTGCGCGAGAGCAGGGGGGGACAGGGGTGCTTTTTTTTTTTTTTTTTTTTTTTTTTTTTTTCTTTATTATTTTTTTGCTTTTTTATCTTATTTTTAAACTGTTCCTTTCATTTTTATTTTTTTTTAATTAATTTTATTGTTATCTCAGGGAATGTAAATATCCCCTATGATAGCAATAGGTAGTGACAGGTACTCTTTTTTTAAAAAATTGGGCTCTATTAGACCCTAGATCTCTCCTCTGCCCTCAAAGCATCTGATCACACCAAGATCGGTGTGATAAAATGCTTTCCCAATTTCCCAATGGCGCTGTTTACATTCGGCGAAATCTAAGTCATGAAATGCTCGTAGCTTCCGGTTTCTTAGGCCATAGAGATGTTTGGAGCCATTCTGGTCTCTGATCAGCTCTATGGTCAGCTGGCTGAATGACCGGCTGCATTTTCAGGTTCCCTGTTGGGACAGGAAAGCCAGAGAAAAACATGGAAGACGGTGGGGGAGGGGGGGGCATTCCCTCCCACTGCTTGCAAAAGCAGTCTAGAGGCTAATTAGCCGCTAGGATTGCTTTTACATGAAAGCCGACCGCTGGCTGAAAAGAATGATACCAAGATGATACCTAAACCTGCAGGCATCATTCTGGTATAACCACTCAAAGTCCAGCAACATACCAGTACGTTGCTGGTCCTTGTTAGGCATATATTGTAAACTTTTTTTTCATGCAGCCTGTGGGCTGAACGAAAAAAAGATATTGATCGGTGGGTATGCCCACCATTAGAATACCTCCCTTCATCCACCCACTTCTAATGATGGGCATACATGCACCATTTATATATGCCGAAGCATGGGGGCATCCTCCCGCAAAAGGCAGGAGCAAATTGCTCCTCCACCCACTGCTGCCCCCACGCTTCGGCATATATGCTGAAGTATGTAACTGTGGTGGTGAAATCACCTCCGACAGCGCTGGAGTCACGGCTTTATATATCGTGGGAGCAAACGCTGTTGCTGTCAAGATAAATAAATCCGCGCTGCAACTGAATGGCGTACCTGCTAAGCAAATGATGGTTAACAATAAAACAAAGTAACATTACAGTATAACAGTAAGACTTACCATACCTGCAAAGCAAATACAAAAAAAAAACATAGTAAAAAATAAAACATTTAACGCAACCTGTGCCTAAAATATATATATATGCCGAAGCATGGGGGCATCCTCCCACAAAAGGCAGGAGCAAATTGCTCCTCCACCCACTGCTGCCCCCACGCTTCGGCATATATGCTGAAGTATGTAACTGTGGTGGTGAAATCACCTCCGACAGCGCTGGAGTCACGGCTTTAGATATCGTGGGAGCAAACGCTGTTGCTGTCAAGATAAATAAATCCGCGCTGCAACTGAATGGTGTACCTGAAAACAATAAAATGGTTACCAACAAAACAAAGTAAACGGTAAAGTATGAAAAATCTGAAAAGGAAACATGGTAAAACATAATAACAATAAAACATTGCAGAATAGAATAGAGTAAAAAAGAGAAGAACAATAGAGAGAGAATAGAGAGAGAGAGAACAATAAAACAACAACTATTTTTGTTTTTTTTATTTTATATTTTTTTTTGTTTTTATTTTTTTAAATTTTTTTTTAATTTTTTTTTTTTTTACACTTTTTTTTAGTAACTTTTAACTTTTGTAACTCGTTCCAGGTTTGGGTCTCTCAAAATGCAATGGCATCTTGGGAGACCCTGTGTTAGTGTGCCTAGTCTGTGCAGTGCTGAACCCTACGCTAATACTCAACTAATGTATGGTAGCGTTCAAAGCATTCACCCATGCAAAGACCAGGATTGCCAGGACAGGAGGGACAATAAGACCGGGTGTCACTCCTAAATCCGCGCTTGCTACAGACACGACATCTTTTTTGGGGGGCTCGTTGGGTAGGGGTACTCGGGATGGCATAAAGAAAATGCCGCTCATGCAGCCGGCTTACTGCATTTGGTTGGGGAAGGTGAGGTAGAGCACCGTCTGGAAACAGAAGGGCTCTGACGATCTCTTCCTGGAATTTAAGGAAGGATCCAGTCTGTCCTGAAGCTCTGTATAGCACATGAGCATTCAGCAAAGCCAATTGAAATAAGTATACAGACACTTTTTTGTACCAGCGTCTGGCCTTACGGGCAACTAAGTACGGCGCCAACAACTGGTCCTGGAGGTCCACCCCTCCCATATTAAGGTTGTATTCGTGGACACAGAGGGGTTTCTCCACAACACCAGTCGCCGTAGAAATTTGGGTCGTCGTGTCTGCATGAAGGGAGGTGAGAACGAAAACATTCTTATTGTCCCTCCACTTCATAGCGAGCAAATTATTACACTGCAAGCAGGCTCTCTCCCCCAGCCTAAGACGGGAATCTACAAGCCGCTGGGGAAAGCCCCGGCGATTAGGTCGCACGGTGCCACATGCTCCAATCTGCTGATCAAACAAGTGACTAAAAAGTGGCACGCTCGTATAATAATTGTCCACGTACAAGTGGTACCCCTTTCCGAATAAGGGTGACACCAAGTCCCACACTATCTTGCCAGCGCTTCCTATGTAGTCAGGGCAGTTTGTCGGCTCTACGTGACTATCTTTGCCCTCGTAAACCATAAATCTACATGTATAGCCTGTGGCCCTGTCACAGAGCTTATACATCTTGACCCCGTATCTGGCACGCTTGCTGGGAAGGTACTGTTTGAATGACAAGCGGCCAGAAAACTTAATCAGGGACTCATCAACGCAGACAACTTGATGGGGGGTAAACAAGTCTGCAAAACGTTGGTTGAAGTGGTTTACGAGGGGCCGAATTTTGTAGAGCCGATCGTATGCAGGGTCTCCACGAGGACGACAGAGTTCATTGTCGTTGAAGTGCATGAACCGCAAAATCTGCTCGTTTCGTGCCCTGGCCATGGAAGCAGAGAACAAGGGTGAATGGTAAATTGGGTCAGTGGACCAATATGACCGCAACTTACTCTTTTTATTCAACCCCATGAGGAGGGAAAGGCCCAGAAAGGTCTTAAATTCGGAGACCGTAATTGGTCTCCAATCTCTGGCAAGGGAGGACTGGGGATTAGCGGCGATGTGTTGACCAGCGTATAAATTGTTTTGGTCCACAATAGATCTATAGAGATCTTCGGTGAAAAACAGTGAATAAAAATCCAGTGGCGTAAAGTCAACTGTTTCCACCTGAATTCCGGGTTGGCCAGTGAAAGGGGGAAGTACGGGTGCTGCAGAAGTGGAAGGTTCCCAATTCGGATTGGCCAATGCAGCAGGAAGGGCACTATGGGCACGACGGGCCTGTCTTTGTCTTCTTGGTGGCAGCGGGACACTACTAGTGCTTGCCACCTCGCCAGCTTGAACTGCACTTATGGGACTCGCCACGTCACCACGTGATACTGCAGTGCTGGATGTACGACCAGGGTGTACTAGGCCACTGGTGCTTGCCAGTTCACCAGAAGGAATAGCGGCGCTAGTACTTCTCTGCTCCATACGAGAGCCCTGCGGTTCTTGCACTTCAAGGACAGAAAAAGAAGAATGGGGTCTGGTACGCCTGACTCTAGCAGGGACCACAACTCTGTCGTCAGAGCTATCTGTCATGGAGCCGCTGTCCTCTACAGGTTCGTATTCTGAGCCTGAACTTGACAGATGAGTGACTTCCTCTTCACTATCTGTCATACTCAGAAACGTGTAGGCCTCTTCACTAGTGTACCTTCGATTTGCCATTTTGGCCTCTAAATTTAGGGGTACACTAGTGAGACTCACAGGCAAAAAAGCTCCTGACTGTTGGCGACTGTATAAAAACGCTACCAAAAAACTGTTAGCGATCGCAGGGATCAGGCCTGACTCTGCGAACGCTGCAGTTATGTGTGCTTAGTGTTTTGTAAGTGTCAGTTATCGATCGATACTGCACTTGGGTGGGCTGGGCAGGGCTGGGCCGAGGAGCAAAACGCAGGTGCTAGCAGGTATCTGGGCTGATCCCGCTAACACTGCGTTTCAGGGAACCCTAAACTGCTGAGGAGTATAGATCTGATCGGATCAGATATCGATCCGTTCAGATACTATAGCACTAAGGGAGGTGTATGCTGCGTGCGTGGGTTTTAGCGGTACTGGCGCTAACCTGACGCTGCCTGGGGCGACGCAGACCTTATCTGATCCTAAAAACTTAACTTCTATCACCGCCGGGCAATTAGGGGGTTAAACCTTTATAGGGTAATAAACGGCGGGTGCCCTAAAACTATAATAAACTATAATAAACTGTAATAAACTGTAATAAACTACAAAAAACAAACTAGCTAACCAGCGTCACCCGTAACAGTTATACGGTGATCGCTGGTGAAAGGGTTAACTAGGGGGCAATCAGGGGGTTAAAACCTTTAGCAGGTAGTATATGGGGGTCCCTGTCGCTATAAAACACTGACAGCGAACCTATATACTTACCTCCCTAACTAGCGTCACCTGTGTCACTAATACAGCGATCAGAAAAACGATCGCTTAGCGACACTGGTGACGGGGGGTAATCAAGGGGTTAACTTTTATTAGGGGGGGTTAGGGGGGTACCCTGGACCTAAGGGGGGGTACCCTAGACCTAAAGGGGGCTAACCTAACTGCCCTAACACTTCTAACTGACACAAACTGACACCAATGCAAAAAAAAAAAAAAATGCTATTGGTGTCAGAGTGACAGGGGGTACAGGGGGGTGATCGGGGGGTGATCGGGGGGTGATGGGGGGTGACAAGTGTGCCTGGCGTGTTCTACTGAATGTGTAGTGTTGTGCAGACTTACTTGGATGTCTTCTCTCCTCAGCGTCGGATCAAAAAGACCGACTCGAGGCGAGATTACATCACTTCCTTTCCCTCTGTTTACATTACAGAGGGAAAGGAAGCATTTTCATTCGCCGGGAGCGATCGGGAGGGGGTGGCCAACAATGGATGGCCGCCCCCTCACCTCTCATCGCCCGGGAACAAATGGCGACCGCCTCGGGCACCGGGGGGGGGACCGATCGGACCCCCCACCCGCGGAAGGCAAATCACGTACATGTACGTGATTTTGCCTGTCCGTGCCACCTTGCCGACGTACATCGGCGTGAGGCGGTCGTCAAGTGGTTAAGCATTTACTGTTTTTAGTAATACCACGTATACACGACCGGACTCTCCGTCAGAATAGGCTCCGACGGTCTTTCCGACGGAGTTCCGCTGAAACAGACTTGCCTACACACGATCACACCAAAGTCCGTTCGTTTAGAACGTGATGACGTACGACGGGACTAGAAAAGGAAGTTCAATAGCCAGTAGCCAATAGCTGCCCTTGCGTCATTTTTGGTCCGTCGGACTTGGCATACAGACGAGCGGTTTTCCCGATAGGAATCAAGTCTGTTGGAAAGATTTGAAACATGTTCTATTTCTAGGTCCGTCAGAATTTTAGAAAGAAAAAGTCCGATGAAGCCCACACACGATCGGAATGTCCGACGGAATGATTCCATCTGACCTTTTTTGACGGAAAGTCCGGTTGTGTGTACGCGGCATTCGTGTTCTGTTTTGACTTTTTTGTTTGCAGGAACTCTTTGATCATTTTTAATCAAGCAAGAAACAGTTCTTTGGTAAAAGCTGACGGCCGAGAATGAAAGAGTATATAAATAATTATCAGACCTTGTCTTTGTTATTTGAAATGTAAAATAGAAACTGAGTCTCTGTTTTTGAAAGCTGGAGCAAAAATATCTTGTGTCCTTACCAACCAACCATCCCTCATCCTCCAAACTATACTCTGAAAAAACAAGGCTATTACAGAGCCCTTTTTCTTAAAGCGGGCCATACTCTGTATGAATCTCTGTCAGTTCCTGGGGAACCAAATGAAATTCACTCAGTGGGTGGCCCTGTTGACCACCTCTTGCCTGGCACTGAAAAATCAAAGGAGCGAGGCAGAAAAATGTCGGCTGAAAAGCAGCTTTATTCAATCAGATGCAGGGGAGCCAGTTGTCAGAATATAATAACCGCAGAGGGAGATTCATCTATCCATCCATGGGTCTCCAAACTTTCTAACCAAAGGGCAGGGTTTCTGTCTTTCAGACTTTAGGGGGGCTGGACTGTGGCCATTGGGAGTAGAGATTGTCCTGGTGTCTGTAGGAGTAAACTTTGGAACCAGGGGAAAGAATAGTGCCTTATTGATGTCAGGTGGAGGAATAGTGCCCCATTGGTATCGGTGGGAAGAATAGTTACCCATTATTGGTGTCAGTGGGAGGAATAGTGCCTCATCATTGGTAATTAGAAGAAGGAGGATCTGGAGAGCTGCACTCCAGGAAAAACGCCTTTAATAGCAATGACTAAGCACTGTTGAGAGTGTGAAATGTGTCAGCTTATCTGTCCTGTACCCTGCTGTGGTTTGAACTTTTGTTATTTTATACAATAAAGGTGTTTTTATTGGAGTGCGGATGTCCAGATCCTCCTTCTTATTCTAATTGCTATATGCTTAGCCTGCACCTGCTGCTTACACCTTGAGGAGAGTGCCATTATCAAACACACCCACCTGGAGTGATGATCCCTTCTCCCCTACCTCATCATTGGTATTCAAGGGCGAAAGAGTGCCCCATCATTGGTGTCAGTGGGAAGAAGTGTTCCCCATCATTGGTGTCAGTGGGAGGAATTATGCCCCATTATTGGTGTCAGTGGAAGGAATAGTGCCCCATCATTGGTGTCAGTGGGAGGAATAGTGCCCCATCATTGGTGTCAGTGGGAGGAATAGTGCCCCATCACTGGTGTCAGTGGGAGGAATAGTGCCCTATCATTGGTGTCAGTGGGAGGAATAGTGCCCCATCGTTGGTGTTATTGGGAGGAATAGTGCCCCATCTTTGGTGTCATTGAGAGGAATAATGCCCCATTGTTGGTGTCAGTGGGAAGAATGGTGTCTTGTATCAGTGGAAGGAAAAGTGCCCCAAGGGCCGGATAGAGGCAAGCAAAGGGCCGCAGTTTGGAGACCACTGCTATATAGCATGGATGGAGGTAGCTGTTATGTTTTTCTTTTTCACTGTCATCGTATGGCCAGCTTTAGGCAATCTTTTACAACTGTCTCTTCTCTGTAATCATTTTTTTCTAACTTTTGCATTGACAGGAGCAGGCTCCAAAGAAGGAGCTGATGTAACAGACGGCAATGCACCAACGTCGTCCAGAGTCCAGTCGGCATCAGGAGGTATGTCACAAGCCAGCCATCCCCAGGAAGAGAAGACAGTAAACGCTGTGCCAAAATCCCCTTCATCCACTGTCTCCAAAAGCAAAGCTGTAACTCAAAGAGGTGAGGGATCTGCAGATCGTGTTGTCTTTTTAAAGCTGCCCAAATCTATCTACCCAACTATGTCCAACCACGACTTGTATTAATATGTGTTTTATAAGAGACAGTAGGACCACAAAGTTTATGATTTGAAGAGACTAAATAAATCAAGAAGCCCCCATTCTAATCAGTGTGAAGCACAGTGAAGCCTTCATAAAACAGAAGGTATTCACATGTCTTTTTCCATCACCTATCCCAAAAAATAACAGGATTATTCCTCATTTTAGGACAGTGAGTGGAGCCCTGAAAATCATTCCCTCATGTCCCATCAGCCAAAGCATATCCAGAACCACTGGTGTATAGTGTAAAATGCTGCCTAATATTACAGAGCCATTTATTCCGGAACCGCTTTTTTGGCCATCCTCAGTGCAGTATATGGAAGCCATGGCTTCTATGGAATTGGGCCTGGACCCTACAGATTATGGTGAGAAAGGACTAAAAATGGTGGCTTCAAACCACATTTGGCCCGCTACAAGGTCTTATCCGGCCCCCCAACAAGGGTCAGGGGCGTATCCTCAATGTACACTGATTGAAGGTTAGGGTCAGCAGAGGCTGCCTATGGTCTCCACTTCTGATGTAAGAGGGGACTTTGATGAGGACCCTGATGAAAGAGGGGGGCTCTGCTGAAGACACCTAATGTAAAGGGAAACTCTGATGAGCACCCTGATGAAATAGGGGTACTCTGATGGGAAACCTGATGTAAGGGGGGGATTTTTTTTGACCACTCCACAAAAATGTATAAATGATGATGTGACCCTCATACTGAAAAGTTTAGAGCCCTTGGACTAAAGCAATTAAAATGCCCTCATATGAAACAGAACACAGCAGCTTCCTTTGCTGACCAACTTGTACAAGTTGCCTGGCTGTCTCTATCGTATGTTCTCGGTCCTGGATAAGATTAGATGGTATGGAAGTCAAAAAATAAACTTGACAGGTGACTAGCATTTCCACAAGCAGATGTCAGCAATGGTACTTTAAATAATGCTCTCAGTCCAGGTTTCCTTTTAATTGTCTAGATTGTACTGAGCATGTCTGAAAATAACTGAGACTGATTAGGTACAGCACTAACATTCTGCTATAACATGTTTCTTTCTCAGGTGCTCGGTCCAGTATAAGCCACAACCCTCCATCTGCTGTCAGCAGCATCTACATGAAGACGGCTCAGTTCCTGTCCCAAGTCAATGCCATGCAGGTGAGACCCTGACACCACTGCTCATAAATTAAAGGGTTAAAGGTGAATTCCAGGCAGATGTAAAAGACACACAATGAATGCAGCTCTGTAATCATTACTACAGCAACAATGTATTTCAATATAAGTAATATAAGTACCTGAATATTAGACATGTGCAATTCATTTTTCCGAATTCCAAATTCATTTTTTAATGAATTTTTCAACAAATTCATTAATTCGGAAATATCTGAACTAACGAAAACCCGTTTAACGAATTTTTCTGAATCTTCGAAAATTTGTAAATTCAAATGTTTGAAAATGTGTAAATTAGAGTATTCGAAAAATCAGAAATTCAAAAACTCAGTAGTTGTCGTTCAGTTGTAGTTGTTGTGTCAGTTATTGTTGTTGTTGTTTCTGTTTTTTCAGTTGTTGATTATGTTGTTTTTGTTTCAGTTGTTTCTGTTGTTTTCAGTTATTGTTTCTGTTGTTTTTTCAGTTGTTGATTCTGTTATTGTTGTTTTTAGTTGTTGTTGTTTTCAGTTGTAGTTGTTGTTTTCAGTTGTTGTTTTCAGTTGTTGTTTTCAGTTGTAGTTGTTGTTTCACTAGTTGTTGTTTCAGTAGTTGTTTTCAGTTGTAGTGGTTTCAGTTGTTGCTGTTTGTTTCAGTTATAACTTAACTATTACTAACTATTAAATTATAGGTATTGGAATTTCCTTTCAAATTTGGCTGTTAGAGAATGTAACGAATACGAATTTATCCAAAGTAACAAATGCTGTATCTAAACGAATGGAATGTAACAGATTAATAATAATAAATAACAATAATAATAATAAAAACTTTTTATTATTATTATTAATTCATTCCGTTCCATTGGTTTCGATGCGGCATTCGTTATTTCGGATAATTCATAACTTTGGATAAATTTGTATTCGTTACGTTGACTAACAGCCAAACTTGAAATGAAATTCCAATACCTATAATTTAATAGTTAGTATTAGTTAGTTATTATTTCGAATTTTAGGATTTTCTTTCTTATTTTCAGATTTTTGAATTTTCCGGATTTTTCTAATTTACGAATTTACAAACTTTCGAATTTATGAATTTCGATCATAACGAATGAGCCAAAAAACGATAAAAAAAAACACAAATGAAACGAAAATGAAAACTACCAATTTTTTGGGCAGTGCACAGGTCTACTGAATATGACTTGGTATAAGGGCGTCTTGCAGTCCCTGTACAGCAGAGCTAAAACTGGGAAAGGGCAAAGCAAGGCAGGGGGTCAATCAGTTGTGCTGTAGTGCTCGTGTGCTAACAAGGAACATGCTGATAGGAGGAGAGAACAGACTGACAGAGCGATGAGCTCATCAGGCTGCTTCTCCTTCACTGTCCAGTCACAGATTGGTGGATGGGAAGGAGACTTGTAAGTAAAAGTGAAACTGCAGCTGAGAAAAATCAGGTCTCACCCTTCCAAACAGGGCTGTGTCAGAGCTGTACACATTTCAGGACTGGATGGACAAAAATACAAATCTTTCTGCAGGTAAACATCTTGCATAGAGTAGATGTATTTCGTCTGTGTATTTAGCTGTTTGCCTGAAGTTAAGCTTTATTAAAGAATAGATGTATATTTTGTACAGTTATCTTTTATATGTCCAGCTTTTAGTGCAGCCTGCTGGGGTAAGTGTAAAGCCTGGTACACACGTTACGATTGTTTGCAGGGGATTGTCTATTGACAGACGGTTGTCCTAAAATCTTACCATTAGTATGCTCCTTATGACAATTGTCTTTCGGCCAACAAATGTGGGATGACAGCCTAGTAAATTTTCGGAGGACAACGGTCTGTTGTCAGATTTTCCTATCGTCTGTACACAAGTCTGTCACACAAAAGTCGAAAGTACAAACACGCATGCTCGAAATCAATGCTCACTAAACACGAAATTAGCAGAAGGGGCCCAAAGGGTGGCGCTCAAGAGCTGTAATTCCTCGTAGTACATCACTACATTTGTGTTTGTTGGCCGACAATTGTGTACCATTAGTATGCAAGACAAGATCCAGGCACACGCCCTTTGGACAAAAATCAGATGCTCGGTTGGCCAACAATCGGATCGTGTGTTAAGGATTGCTGTACCAAAAATCATGCAGTCCAAAGAATACAGCTCCACTCGAAATCAATATTTCAGTTCTGAGCATTTTTTTTGGAAAGTTGAATACCACCGTAGTTTCTTGTATCTCTCAGGAATTATACCATATATCCCCTGAACACCTAAAGAGACATCAGCTCTTCTTAAATTCCACAATTATGAATCCAGATCATGGTGCCCCAGTGTCCACCTAAGACTGAATTTTTTTGGAGTGAGGTTTACTTAAAAAAAAATTAAACATTCACAGATTTTAACATACAAGATTCTAATTCCCTTTGTTTAGTTTGTTCAGAGAGCCCTGGCACACGAGCTCCTGAGCCCAGACGGAGGGCCCAGCTGTAAATATTACCTGATGTGTGCGCAGATAAACCTTCTTCGTAAAGAGTTTGACGCAGCCAATGAGAACCTACAGGAGGCATCACAGATAGACCACCAGGTATGTCTATTACTCCGTACATTCTGCAGTGTAACCCAGGTGTAGACTTTTATAAAGGAGCCACGGGGTAGCAGGGCTGGGACGAGGGGTGGGCAGAAGGGACAGCTGCCCAGGGCGCAGCAGTAAGAGTGGGGGTGTCCCCTCACTGCAAGCAAGTGGCCACAACTGACCCGTGTCCACAGCCAAAAGCGCCTACAATGGGCACGTGAGCATCAGAACTGGACCACAAAGTAATTGAAGAAGGTGGCTTGGTCTGATGAATCACATTTTCTTTTACAATATGTGGATGGCTGGGTGCACGTGCATCGCTTACCTGGGAAAAAAAGATGTCACCAGGATCTAGTATGGGAAGAAGACACGCTGGAACCGGAACGGATAGTCAGCCAAGCCAGAAGTCAGGGATCAATGTAGTGGAACAGCAAGCAGTATCTGAAGTCAGAAGGGATGTCAGCAAAGCAAGTCTTTAAACAGGGAAGAGGGATATAGTTTCTTGTGATGTTGACCAAGAAGGCAGAGATCCACTGGGTTGAATGGCTTAAGTAGGCAGGACTGACGAGCAGGATATCATCAACAGCTGAGTAACTGTGGAGAGATAGGAGCTGGCAATTAGCCAACAACTGAGTGGCCAGCTCAGAGAAGGAAGGGCTAAGCCTAGCCCTGACAGTCCTGCCCTTCATGTAGATGTTATTTGACATATACTACCTACCTAAACATTGTTGCTGGCCAAGTACACCCCTTCATGTAAACGGTATTCCCCCCAATGGCCGTGGCCTTTTTCAGCAGTATAATGCACCCTGCCACACTGAAAAATGGTTCAACAATGGTTTGAGGAACACAACAATGAGTTTGAGGTGTTGACTTGGCCTGCAAATTCTCCAGATCTCAGTTTATTGAACATCTGTGGGATGTGCTGGGAAAACAAGTCTGATCCATGGAGAAACCCCACCTCGCAACTTACAGGACTTAAAGGATCTGCTACTGGTGGCTTGGTGCCAGATACCATAGCATACCTTTAGAGCCGGTTCACACTAGGACGACTTGTCAGGCGACTTAGCCGCTGTTTTTTAACGAATTTTGACAAATTCGTTAATTCCGAATTTCCGAATTTTTCAATTTCTGAAATTGAGAATTTCCAAATTTAGAATTTCCGAATTTTCAAATTTTCGGATTTTCGGAATTCGAAAATTCGGAAATTAAAAAATTCGAAAATCTGAAAAAAAGAAAGAAAACAACCAAGTTTGAAAGGAAATTTCAATACCTATAATTTAATAGTTAATTATTATTTAGAATTTTACTGATTTTCTTTTTTTCAGATTTTCGAATTTTCGGCTTGTCAAATTTTTGACTTTCCGAATTTTCGAATTCCGAAAATCTGAAAATTCGGAATTCGGAAATTCGTAAATTCGGAATTCGAAAATTCATAAATTTGTAAATCCGAAAATTCGGAAATCCAAAAATACGGAAATCCGAAAATTTGAAATTCGGAAATCCGAAAATTCGGATATTCAGTATTTGGAAATCCAAAAATTCGGAAATCCGAAAATTCGAAATTCAGATATCCGAAAATTCGAAATTCGGAAATTTGAAAATCCGAATTTTCGAATTTCCAAATTTCCAAATTTCCAAATAAAGCACAAAAAACGAAAACAAACAAAATTTTGTCAGTGCACATGTCTACTTTAGAGGTCTAGTGGCATCCATGTCTCAATGAGTCAGGGCTGTTGTGCCAGCAAAAGTGGGATCTACTCAATATTAGGTGGGTTTTCATAATGTTATGGCTGATCGATGTACATTATCTCTCGCTTCAAGCCCTGATGAAGGGGACGTTATTTGACCTCTGAAACGCTTCGGCTCTGTGATAAAGTCTTATTTTGGAATAAATTTCGAAGTGGTCAATTAACTTTTGGTGTGGCGCTTCAATCTCAGATTCAGCTAGTGTTTACATCTTTTTTAATTATTGGTGTCTAAGATATGTAACCCTCTTTATGGCTCATCCTTATTGGCCACTGTGGGACCAGCTGACGTTTTGTACTTTATATGAGTGTAAGGAAAAATGAGCCCTAGGGATGCAATATCACCGACTGATGTTATTTTTAGACATGTGCCGTTCGTTTCGTTCCGAATTGAAATTCGGACGAATTTTCGTTTTTAGGAAATTCGGATGTGTCGAATCTGAACGAATCTCGAAGTCGAATCGTTTTCGGATCCGAATCGGTTTTCAAATTCGTTTTCGATTACATTTAAAATTCGAATGGTTTTCCAATTTCCAAAGAGAATAAAATATGATAGAAAATAAAGGAATAGAATAGAAAAAAAAATAATTCTTTCTCTTTGGAAATTGGAAAACTTTTCGAATTGGAAAACTTTTCGAAACTATCCGAATTCGACTCGATTCGAATACGAATAAACAAAATGAATTCCGAAAATAAATTAAATGGATTAAACTAATTTAACTAAACGAATTTATGTAAATAACAAATCTAAATAAAACTAATTTTTTCATTCTGCACATGTCTAATTTCTTTTTCTCCCCCTAGAACCCGGACGTGTGGGCGTTCACAGGACACCTGCGCTATCTGAGCGGCAGAAAAGGGGAGGCACGGGAATGTTATGAGCACACACTCAGCTTGGTGTCTGATGCATCAGACATGCACCCCATCTACCTCCGTTTGGGGTCCATCTACCTCCAGGAGGGAGAGGTAAGTCCCTGCATTAGATGAACCCAGTGCCTTGTGTTCTCTATATCTGCAAATCCTAATTCTAGGGAATCTCTCACAATGTCTGTATTTATATTGCAGTATGAGAAGGCAAAGAAGACTTACCTGCTGGCTTGTAAGAGGTCACCTACCTGCCTGACCTGGCTGGGCGCTGGAATCGCATGTTACCGGGTAACCTTCTGTATCTTATATACTCCACGCAACATCCAGAGTTACAAGTTGTTGATGTAATACTTTAGTGAACTGTAACCGCCAAGGTCAATTAGGACCAATCTCTAGACATTTCCTTATATTTCAAGACATTGCAATTCATTTAGTTTAGTTTCAGCTTAGTTTTTTTAACGAATTTTGACAAATTCGTTAATTCCAAATTTTTCATTTACGAATTTCCCATTTTCTGAATTTCCAAATTTTGAATTTTCAAATTTTTTTCAAAAATTCGGAAATTCAAAATGAGGAAATTCGAATATTCGAAATTTCCTAAATTCGAAAATTAAAAAATTTGTAAATTTGAAAATTCAAAAATAAGAATGAAAATTCAAAAGAATGAAAATCTGAAAATTCGAAAACCTGAAAATCTGAAATAATAACCAACTAATAATAAATATCAAATTATAGGTATTGGAATTTCCTTTCAAATTTGGCTGTTTGTGAACGTAACGAATACGAATTTATCCGAAGTTACGAATTATCTGAAATAACGAATGCCGTATCTAAATGTATGGAACGTAACGATCTAATAATAATAAATAACAATAATAATAATGAAACCTTTTTATTATTTTTATTATTATTTATTATTAATTTGTTCCATTCCATTTGTTTAGATGCGGCATTCGTTATTTCGGATAATTCGTAACTTCAGATAAATTTGTATTCGTTACGTTCGCAGCCAAATTTGAAAAGAAATTCCAATACCTATAATTTTATAGTTAGTTATTAGTTAGTTTATTATTTTGAATTTTACTGATTTTCTTTCTTTTTTTCAGATTTTCGGATTTTCTAATTTTTGAATTTCCGAAATTCGGGCTCAGGAACTCGTGTGCCAGGGCTCTCCGGACAAACTAAACAAAGGGAATTAGAATCTTGTATATTAAAATCTGAGAATGTTTAATTTCCGAACTTTAACATTTTGGAATTTTGAAATTTGATAATTTGAAAATTTGATCGTTTGAAAATTTGATCATTTGATCATTTGAAAATTCGGAAATTTGAAAATCCGAATTTTCGGATTTCCGAATTCGGGAATTTTCGAATTTAAGAAAAAAGCAAAAAAACGAATGAAACAAAAACGAAGACATTTTTTGTCAGTACACATGTCTACCAATCTCCCATTGGGGTTTCCATGCTGTCCAGGACCCTGGTGCTGGGATCACCCCCTACCTTTGGCACAACAAGGCTGAGCTCGAGTTTTTATCTATCATTGTGACCCATCCAGGTGTCAGTTCTCTCTTTTTTCCTATAACATATAAACCAGAGGGCACTGGATGCAAACAGTGGTGCACTCAGAATCTGGTGCAGCTGTTCATGGTAGCCAATCAGCTTCTAACTTCAGCTTCTTCAATTAAGCTTTGGCAATCGAACCTGGAAGCTGATTGGTTTTCGATGCAGAGCTGCACCAGTGTTTGCACTCTCCAGTTCTAGTAAATAACCCCCATTGTGTCATCATGGGTTGATACTAGCACTTGTAGCTCAGCTGAAAATCCAAGCTTGGCCCGTAGGGTGGCAATTATCACCCTGCAGTGACATCTTAACCACTTTAGCGCCAGAAGGATTTGCCCCCTTAATGACCAGGCCATTTTTTGCGATACGGCACTGCGTCGATTTAACTGACAATTGCGCGGTCATGTGACGCTGTACCCAAATAGAGCTTTCTTTTGGTGGTATTTGATCACCTCGGCGTTTTGTTTTTTTTGCGCTATAAACAAATAAAAACGTCAATTTTGAAAAAAGAAAAAAACAATATTTTTAACTTTTTTCTATAATAAATATCCCCTAAAAAAACAAATGTTTTCCTTAGTTTAGACCGTTATGTATTCTTCTACATATTTTTGGTAAAAAAAATCGCATAAAGCGTATATTGATTGGTTTGCACAAAAGTTATAGTGTCTACAAAATAACTGATATATTTATGGCATTTTTATTATAATATTTTTTTTTACTAGTAATGGCGGTGATCTGCGATTTTTAGTAGGACTGCGACATTGCAGCGGACAGATCAGACACTTTTGACACTTTTTTTGGGACCATCGACATTTATACAGCGATCAGAGCTAAAAATAGCCACTGATTATTGTAAATGTCACTGGCAGGGAAGGGGTTAACACTAGGGGGTGATCAAGGGGTTAAATGTGTGTCCTAGGGAGTGATTCCAACTGGGGGGGGGGGGTGGGACTGCCAGGAGGAGGAGACCGATCGCTGTTCATACTTAGTATGGACAACAGATCTGTCTCCTCACCCCGGACAGAATGGAGATCTATCTGTTTCCATTGACAGATCTCCGTTCTGTCTCTCTCAGGAGCGATCGCGGGTGCCCAGCTGACATTGCGGCCACCGAGCACGCACATCGGCTCCGTCGATGCGCCCCCTAGTGGTCTTAAAGCGGCCGACGTACAGCTACGGCAATTTACTCAGGGGAGCCAACCTACCGCAGTATAACTGCGGCGGCTGGTCCTCTAGTGGTTAATGTGGTTCTAAACCCTTATATATACCAAGTGCAGGGACTGGCCTCAAGGTGATACACAGATAAAACAAATTATCCTGCATAAGTTGTACCTGTTTATCTGCAGCCCTCCCTTCTCTACATCCATTCAAAGTCCAGAATTTATAAAGCTTCTCTGAGATTTTAGAAAACGGGGGCGGGGAGCTGAAATGACACACTGCAAAGCTCAGTAAGGAGAGCTTTGAGAGCTGAGTGGAGCAAAGGGAAACATCCCCCCCCCTTCATAAAGCGCACCCGAACAGGGCTGAGGCTTTCAATCACAGGTTGTGAGCTGGAGATCCCTCCCCTGTCACCTTTTTTCTCTTGCTGTCAGGAAAAATTGTCAGAAGTGATTCATGCTGATAGCAGAGGTTCAAAACAGCAGACAGAAATGACATTTAGTGCTCTGGATTTAGACATTTAGATTTAGATTTCCATTAAAGTACACATTATAGAGGGATAGGCTTTGTTCATATTTCATATCTGAGGTTTACAATCACTTTAAGCCTGTCCCTTTTACCCATTGACAAATTATTCTTTAAAGGGTAAGTCCACCAAAAAAAAAAGAGATAGTTCCTGCCTCTCTTCTCACCATAGGTGTGCACAGCCTATTGGATTAGGGTGTGCACCCCAAAGCTGAAACACACATGCCTTTCTCTGCAGCCTCAGCTGCACTGGACAGTGAATGAATGGGAAGTGCTCTGTGCTGAGCGGCTTCCTGTTTATTCATAAACGGAAGCATAGTAAACACTGTTTACTATGCTTCGAAGCAACACTGTTTACTATGCTTCAGTTTTGAATGAACACAGTGAGTCAGTCTATTCATTGTGTTCATTTAGATTAAGAAGGGGCTGGTAAATGACATATGTACTAGCCCCTTCCCCCCGCTCTCCATCCTGAAACATCCACCGAAGAAGCCGGGAGGGGAAGAGAAGGGGGAAGCCAGTAGCACTGTGGGGCAAACATGGGGGGAAACCCTTACAGTAGGGGAATTGGCACCACACATAGGGATTAGGGTGTGCCCAGACACACCCCCTACGCACACGCCTATACTTCCCACCCATCTTGGAGTTTTTTGTGTCCCCCCCCCCCCCCCATTACCTTCTTGTGTTCCAACTCCTCCTATTATGCTCTCCATAATATAAAATATAAAAACCCAGCAGGGATGATGAGAACCCCTCATAATGTACATAGCTGGTGTGCAGACCTGGGAACTCTGCACTTCTCACCAAGAACAGAAGAAACCACTGGGGGGGGGGGAGTTTACTATAAACTGTAATAAATCAGCTGGATGTACCGATCCTGTGCATTTCTTTTCTGGGCCATTGTGGGCAGAAGCTGCATTGAGCTGGTTATAAAAAGGAACTTGATTATTCATTAAAGACCGTTCTTATTCACAGCTAGAGGAGATGGCGGAGGCTGAGGAAGCTCTCTCGGAGGCCAATGCCTTGAATAACAGCAACCCAATGGTTTGGGGCTACCTGGCTCTCGTATGTTTAAAGGTGAGTTCTAAGATCCAGATCCTTCTTATATGTATAATCAGATACTCTTACAGTAAAACCTTGGATTGTGAGCATAATTTGTTCCGTAAACATGCTTGTAATCCAAAGCACTTGTATATCAAAGCGAATTTCCCCATAAGAAATAATGGAAACTCAGATGATTTGTTCCACAACCATTTATTCATAAGTCCCTCAGTTTATAGTCCATATAAAAAGATTATAGCGATGTGATAGGTTGTGTAACCATAAACTGTCCATCCACAAATGGAAGCCTCCACAAGGGGATTAGAAGCAAAATCCAGCAGGAGCTACAGAGTATAAAAGAGAAGAGAGGCGCCTCTAAGTGTAGCAATATGGTTACATTTAATGAAGGTACAACATTTAGCAACTCACATGGTTGATGATTAAAACAGGTACATCTAAGTATGCAGGCATCCGGGGTAAAGCTGTCCACATAGACCATCCCCCCTGCACCGCTGGCTCTCACCGCTGTCAGTTGGCAATCATGACCAGGAAGACTACCCTGCAGTAGAATGATCTGAAAGCGAGACTTGAACCACTCATGGAGCACAGTGTGGAAGGGATGGCGGTGATGAGGACAGTCTGTGGACAGCTTTACCCTGCATGCCTGCATACAGGAGGTCCCCGAGTTACGAACCTCCGACTTGCGACCAACTCCTACTTACGAACAGGAGTCGGCGTCGTCAGCGGGCACATCGGAAAACCGACTTAAGAACAAACAGGCAGTATATATATATATATATATATATATATATATATATATATATATATATATATATATATATATTAATTATATGTGTAAACAGAGGCAAACCAAAGATGTTAGCTACAGCAACCAATTGGAATCCATCACATCACTGATACAAACAATTGATGCAGATCTGATTGGTCGATATGGTGCATGGTGGCCATTGGGCAGTGGGAAGCAAATAATAAACCAGGGCTCTTTATTGCATAACTGACTTGTATTTCTTTTCATTAGAAAGTTCAATAACACTGGAAAATAAGAAGTATACAAAGATATACAGCATTTTTCAAGTTGTGTGAACCCTTAGCCCAGGTTCACACTGACAGCGGGTTAGAAGTCGTGCGAGTTCAGTTGAACTTGCACAAATTCATACCCGCATGTTAGTCCGACTTCAGGAGCGATTTGAGAGACATCTGTGCGGGTTACTGCACAGATGTCTATACAAATCGCCCCCTGAAACCGCCAAAAGTAGTACAGGAACTACTTTTTAGAAACGGTGCTGCACCGCACTGATTCGGACAGTGCCATTGCCAGCAATAGCCGCCAATTTGCCAAAGCGTACAAATGTGAACCTAGGCTTATTGTGTTAAAAAATCCCATTTCCTTTAAAATAGAAATTACATTTATTTATAAAATTTGTGTACAGATATAACATTATAAATACCTTTTTTATTTAATTTTTATGAATAAGTGATCACATACCCTCTGTTCTCAGCTGCATAAGGGGTTTGGAAAGGTGGGGGTGGAGAAACAGCAACACACTGATCTTCTCAGTGAAAAGCTGTAAAAGGGGGGGGCGCGTCAGCACAAGTCTGATCGTTGGAGGACAGGCAAGATGTGCTCCCAGACAGCCAGAAAACTAATCATGCTGGGATGGATGTGCTTCTATGCCTAGTATGGTCAGTTTGAAATAGAACAATAGGGGAACTGGCAGGATCACCAGGGATTTCACACAAATAAAGCAATACAAAGAGAACAAGATACTTTATCATACAAGTACACTGTACAGCAGGCACATATCAGGAATATGAAATGTTGGGGTAACATATTCTTTAATTGAGCACTAAAGCAGTGTAAGGCTGTGGGTACCGACATGAGTCATGCTCCAACCCGAAAATCCCATATTAAGAGGATATTGGGATAGTTTAGGCAATTTGTCATTAGAATGGATAGTTCTCTTTAAGTGCAAAGAATCAAAGTGCAGCACTAAATCATATAAATCACAAATGTGCCAAATCATACACACAAACAACTCTATTTACTAGTGAAACAAAACTGAAAATATCTGCTCATCCTCCACGTAATCTGTGCCCAAAGTCCATTGATAGATACTAAACAAACGATCCTATGCAAAAACGTGAAAAAAATGTGAAATCTGAATAGCGCCAGTGAAATAGTCCTTACACAAACCAATCGGCTCCCAGTTTCCATTGGTGCAATGCCTGACTCCTATAATGGTGCTAATTAGAGTACTGAGCATGCAGGGCCAAGTGCAAGAATCTTCCACTTTAAGGGAAGTCGTCACATTACACACATGGATCACCCATTCTGCTAACCAGAATGTAATGACCCTCAGGAGACGAGTGGTCATTAGTGTTGTTGGGAATGTACCCAGTAGCCCAGAGAAAGACTCGTCCCACTCTTCAATAAAAAAAATGCTTACAAACTTATAAGATAAAAAAATCAATGCCCATAGTATAGTTATTAAAATTAAATCCGCTTTATTAGAATAAAAATGCTCACTCAGATGTAAATAGAAGCAGTACTGCAAATAATTGTAATCATCCAAACAGCATAACAGATTAGAGAAACACCGATCTTCGGTGAGTGTGCGTGATGACGTCACGTCTGGTCCTATCCTATGCGTTTCATCATAAATAATGTCCTCAGGGGGTTCTTAATAAGTATCACAATCACCTTTATGACAGTATTGGTCATAGCTTTGATCCAATGGAATGTGTTCTCTTCAACAAATTGGGCAAGACTTATGCCGTGTACACACCATCGGATTTTCCAACGGGAAATGTTGGATGTGAGCTTGTTGGCGGTAAGTCCGACTGTGTGTATGCTCCATCGGACATTTGTTGTCGGACTTTCTGCCAACAGATGTTGGCTAGCAGGTTCTTAAATTTTCCACCAACAAACGTTTGTTGTCTGACTTTCCGATCGTGTGTACACAAGTCCGTCGTACAAAAGTCCACGCATGCTCGGAATCAAGTACGAGCCGGAGGTGCTTGGTCTTGTGAAACTAGTGTTCGTAATTGAGATATTACATCGGCTCGCCGTACGTCTTGTACATCACCACGTTCGTAATTGTTGGCCAACATTTGTGTGACCGTGTGTATGCAAGACAAGTTGGAGCCAACAACCTTCGAACAAAATTCCACAGTTTTGTTGTCAGAAAGTGTGATCGTGTGTACGGGGCATAATAGGTCTGTGCATGTGGCCTCATAGTTAGACCCAGTCTTACAATAGTGAGTTCAACTTCGGACAAGTCTCACCATTCAGTGTATATCAGAGGATTTTGCTATTACTGCTTAGACTAAATGTAGCTAAGTACCGAGCCTCTTTAGGTCTAATGGTTACCTCCAGAGTAAGGGAAAGCTGATATCCTTCAGTGTAGATTAGGTTACAAGGCATGGTGGGTGTGATGCAAGATGAACAGGTGGGCGCCAGACACTTTTTGAATGCAAAGAGATTTATGGTCTCTTGAACAGAACTGAGGGAGAGAGGGTTAGGGTCAGGACACCCTTAGTTAGATGCAAAGATAATTAGCAGACTTCTATAGGTAGACAGCTATATAGGTGAAGGCCTCCAGCCGGACATCACTTCTGTATAGGTAGGACCGCTGTCTCCTATGGCAACAATCTTGTACCTGTTACTAACGGTAATGGTATTCAACTATTTGCGACACAAACAGTTCTCTTTACCCCACACTCACTCACTATGGGTCTTCACTCAACGTGCTCCCAGTCTCTCTCACTAGACTTCAGATCTACTAGCCACTGGATCTCCTGAGCTCTTCCACTTTAGCAATCCGTATCTTCCTCAAGCATTATCCCCCGCTTGGGTCCCTGGCTTGGCACTCAGATAGTCCTCAAGCTTCACCCCGCTGACACGTTAGGTCCCTGGCTTGGCACTCACTGATACTCCTCAAGCTTCACCCCGCTGACACGTTAGGTCCCTGGCTTGGCACTCACTGATACTCCTCAAGCTTCACCCCTGCTGACATGTTAGGTCCCTGGCTTGGCACTCACAGATACTCCTCAAGCTTCACCCCTGCTGACACGTTAGGTCCCTGGTTTGGCACTCACAGATACTCCTCAAGCCTCACCCTTGCTAACACATTAGATCCCTGGCTTGGCACTCACGGATGCTCCACAAGCGTCACCTCTGCTGTCCCGCTGGGTCCCTGTCTTGGCACTTTCTGAAGTTTTCCCACTTCTTCACTGTCCCCGGCTGGCGAGAAGTCTGCTCTGTTACTGGCCTCAGGTCACTCACTGTGGTCTCCGGTAGCAAGGTGGATGGTCCCTTATTGGCGACAGCTTCCCCTCTACCTCCGACCGCAACTGGTTCCTCAGCCGGCGGAACCATTACTTCTGGTTGGACTACAAGCCCGAAGTCCCAACCCTGCGCTGCTCTCTTGCTTTTGGATAGCCCTCAGACAGCCTAGCAGCCAGATGTGCTTGGGATAGGCCTGAGGCTTATGGCCTAGCAGCCAGAGGCAACATAGCACATGTTCACCCAGACAGCCGTCCAGGTGGCACAGAACCCCAATCACCTTACCTCACCCAAATAAATAGGCTCACCCAGTAGGCCAAGGGACCCAAGAAAATCCCTGCCCATTGGCTGAGACACCTCATTCATTCATAATCTGTCCTTGCTATGCCCTTGTCTTATCCAATGTCACCAGATACCCGGCCATCTAGCCACAGATTAGGGGGAAATCAATTGATCTCCTAACAATTGGCCAAGGCAACTATTGCCTGGCAACTAAATTTGATAGCAGCACTGCCTAAACATCTGGGTGCTACATAAATCACAGAGATACTTTTATTAATTTTTTTTTTTTTTTTTTTTGCGCTAGGGGCTCCATTAGAAGTGTAAATACTATAAGCGACAGTGGGCACCCTGTCTCGTGCAATTGGTGATTTGGAATTTGTTAGAAAGTATGCCATCCGTGAGGAACTTCGCCAATGGAGTAGTGTACAGGGCCATTATTGCTCTCAGTATATTGCCTTGGAAGGCGAATTTGGACAGGGTTTGGCATAAGTATCCCCAACACTGAGATACTTCTAATCAGTAAATAGACAATCATTTCAGACTACACAATTGCCGGTGACAGCAAAAACATACAGGCAGGTGCAGTTTGTGTCAGGAGGCACTGAACTGCAGCGGCAAAGCTGAGGGAGAAGACATGAAGAACCTTTATGGTTTCCTGAGTGGCTGGGGCAGTGATCAGATTGGATGTTGGCCGACCATGTGACTCTGCCATCTTGGGTCTATTTAAAGCGGAGTTCCACACAAAAATGGAACTTCTGCTTTTCGGAACCCTCCCCCCCTCCGGTGTCACATTTGGCACCTTTCAGGGGGGTGCAGATACCTGTCAAAGACAGGTATTTGCACCCACTTCCGGCATAGACTCCCATGGGAGTCTATGCCTCTTCCCGTCC
The DNA here is from genome assembly GCF_042186555.1 of Aquarana catesbeiana. Classification (NCBI taxonomy): domain Eukaryota; kingdom Metazoa; phylum Chordata; class Amphibia; order Anura; family Ranidae; genus Aquarana; species Aquarana catesbeiana. Next base: position 79,152,741 of record NC_133329.1, on the reverse strand, counting down.
CGACTGCGCTGTCTGCTGGGAACACACAGCTCCCAGGAGAGAGCGGGGACCACTAGGGACGCGCAGCGCGACTCGCGCATGCGCAGTAGGGAACCGGGAAGTGAAGCCGCAACGCTTCACTTCCTGATTTCCTCACCTAGGATGGCGGCGGCAGCTGCCGAGAACCGAGCGGGTTCTCGGCGTCCCCTGCCGACATCGCTGGACCCTGGGACAGGTAAGTGGCAATGTATTAAAAGTCAGCAGCTGCAGTATTTGTAGCTGCTGGCTTTTAATTTTTTTTTTTTTTTTTTTGGCGGTGCGGGTGAACCCCCGCTTTAAAGCGGGGGTCCACCTATCTATCGTTTTTTTTTTTTTGTTTTTTTTTTTAGTTCATTCACAAACTTTTCTTCTCAGCATTACATACTCACATATTGTGTGTAATAAGTCCGCCTGTGTCAGATTTCGTCGGAAAGAATAACTTCTATTATTCACTGCAGGAGGTTTCCATCTTCATTGTGGGCATTTGAAGCCCACAAGCATTTATTTCCTGGATGCGGTGAATGCTGTGCTTCCAGCATTCACTGCTCGTTCCTGCACATGCTCAGTGGCATCCTGGGAAGCCTGAGACTAGCTCCCAGGAGTCTGGGAGAGGCTAGAAACACGCCTACTCCCACGGGAGGAGAACCAGGAAGTGCAAAGAAGAATAGAAAAATAAAAGGTAATTACGGTGATTTAAACTTTTTTAAACGGCATGTCAGCATCTAGGCAAGGAAGAGAATACATACAGATATTGTTCAAAATTTGGGTGGAACCCCGCTTTAAGACCCTGGCTCCCTAGGTTTGGCGCATTCGTGTGTGGGTAGTGTAGGGACAGGTCCCCTGTCTGTCAGGTACAGTATTAGTGGCAGGGAATGGTCCCAGACAAGAAGGGAAAGCTTAGGGCTTGCAATCTCCTTGGACGTCTTTTCATTTGGGCCCAAGACAGCCAGGCTGCATGCCACCTCTCCAGACAGACGTGGTCAGTTTGGCTGATACCTGCTCTGCTACACGCTATTGGCATCCATGAGTGTTCTCATTTGGGCCTTCTCCTACGGTTTGGTGTAAACTGTTTTGTCTTTACTACAATACAAGTTCTTCTAATTGCATCCGGACTGTGTGTGTGTTATTGCCACCGCACCACGTTGCACCCACCCACAAGCAGGCTAATAAACATACCTGTTGGCACCACATACCTGGTCTTGTGTTTCCATCTGTGTTAGTAAGTTTGTAGGAATGGGGGGGGGCTTGCCTTTTATGTTTTTGTACTGTTTCTATATACTAATGTTTCTGATATTTCTTTTAGACTGGACGACAGCTGGAGGCTGAGCAGTCATATAAATACACCAGAAAGGTATGCATAGCTCCCAACTGCCCCTGATTTCGATGGACTGTCCCTCTTTTGGAAAAAAAGTTCCTCTGTCCCTCTTTACTCCTCATTTGTCCCTCATTTTGATCTGATCTATATAGTTGTATATAAAATGCACTTTTTATCTTTCAAAAAGTGTTTCTCAGTGCTAAACCTTTCATCTGATAAATTGCTGCATCTGTAAACTCCAAAAGCCAATATAAAGGAATAGGAGTGGTAAAAAAGCACTTGTGGGTTTAACCAATCATTTTTTTTGTACAATTCTCCTTTAAGTGGGGCGTGTCCTATGCCTTCATACTTTTACTTATAGGTGTCCCTCATTCCCATCTCAGAAAGTTGGGAGGTATGGCTCCGCCTCCCCCAGTAACCCGGCGCTCTAGTGAGTTCTGGAGGGGCAGAGCACATTGCGGTAACATTGCTCTGTGCTCAGAGCAGACCTGAGAACTGAGCGATTAGCGGTGTTTGATCGCTTAGTTCTCAGACTGTTTCCACATAGGTAAGCATGTGTGTTTGTTATTTTTGAATACCATACATCTCTTTTAATATTGTAACATTTATGATATGTTAGTTTTTTTCCTTTTATGTGGCTTTCATATTTTCACCTGCTAATATTCCATAATAAAGATTTATAGACAATCCTCCTAGTGCCCTGGGCCACATGCAGTCCTTGATCACTTACTGTATGTGTGGCCCCCGTGGCCCCTGTAGATATTATTCTGGCCATTAGGCTGGCCATGCACTGTGCGAATTTTGGGAATGTTCTCATCGGGTGGCCCTATCAGCCGCATCCTGCCTGGCGTCTCTCCATGTGGTTGGAAAATTTTCAGCGGAACATCTAATCAGATGCAGCCTCTATTTGCGTATGTTGACAGCCGGCGGGGTTGGCTGTCAAAATACAATAGCTGCAGCGGGAGATTCCTCCATCAGTGCTGTATAGCATGGATGGAGGAATCTGTTTGCTTTTTTTCTTCAGCCTGCAGTTGTATGGCCACATTTACCTGGGTTCTCACTTAGGCCAAGAAAAGGAAAAATAATCTTTCCTCTTTATATGTTTTCCCTCTGATCTTTTAGAATGGAATTTGCTGAGAGAAATTTCATATGTGTCACAAGACAGTTAAAGTGATTGTAAGGCTTTGTTTTTTTTAAAATAACAAACATGTCATACTTACCTACACTGTGCAGTTCGTTTTGCACAGAGTGGCCCAGATCCTCATCTTCTGGGGTCCCCTGGCGGCTCTCGCGGCTCCTCCCCGCATCGTATAACCCCATTGGAGAAGCTCTCTCCCAAGGGGGTTACCTTGCGGGCGCGCTCCCGAGTCCAGCATTCGGCGTCCATAGACGCTGAATGTAGGACTCGGGGCCCCCCCCCCCCCTTGTCATTGGATTTGATTGACAGTAGCGGGAGCCAATGACTGCGCTGCTATCAATCTATCCAATCAGGGAACGAGACACCGGCCGAAGCTGGTGTGCTCGTTCCCGTATTGCAAATTTCAGGGCTCAGGTATGTATAAGGGGGGCTCGGGGGTGCTGCTGCAGTAAAGAAGGTTTTTCAACTTAATGCATAGAATGCATTAGGGTGAAAAATGGCGAGTGTTTACAACCCATTTAAAGGAGATGCAGCAAAATCATGAGCTCATCTTTCTGTCGCTCTGCTCTCTCCTTCTATCAGCATGCTTCTTGAACTGATTGGCTCCTTGTGCTGGTTCTTCCTCTCTCACTCAAGCCCTGCTGTACAGGGTGTGCTAGAGGCTGATACCAAGTCACATTCAGGTACTTATACTGTTTGCATTAACCACTTCCCATCCTTAGGCCGTTTATAAAGGGTGTAAGGTTGAAGTGGTTCTATCGGAATAATGACTTCAGCTACTGTAATGATCCTGGTATTATTTACAGCCAGCTATTCTCCAACCACCTCCCCTACCCCCCACCCCCCGTTGCTGCTAACTTTACTGGGCTCTCTTGTCGGATTGGGGAGCCCATCAAGGATGCGACTGATGGCATTCAGTTCTGGCACAATTGAAAAGAGAATCTGAGGACTGACCCCTGACATGAACCACCTCCATCCCTAAATATAGCAGAGAAAAGACAGTCGCCCCTGGGACTTTAAATGAGATGTTCATGGTGATCAAAAGGGTGAACAAGTATAAAAGTAAAAATAATTTATTTGGTAACAACAACATCATCCAACATAGGACATGAGCATGGGTGAACAAATTCATAAAACAGCAACATAGCATTGTAATCCTTTAACATAGCCATAATATTATAATAATACATGTGATACAGATATGCATGATACATCTCTAACCCGACGCGTTTCGCGAGCTTTCCTCAGTTCTGGCACACAGTGAGAGGGACTGATGTTGTTGTTCCTACTGTGTGACGTCAGAAACGAAGTGACGAGGATTTAGTTTCTAATAGACCCCATATCGCTCTATAAAGAAGACCAGCCATGGGCTATGCTGATGTTGTTCATCCCTTGTGATAGCAACGAGGCTGTTCAAAATAAATAAATAAAGGTACAGTACTAAACAAAATGAAATAAACAATAAAAAAAAAAAGTAAAGCGCCCTCCTGTGAAACTCAAACCGGCTTTTAAAGCGTCACCTATGGAGATTTTTAGGTACCATAGTTTGGCACTGTTACATGAGTGTACACAATTTTAACCACTTGACGACCGCCTCACGCCGATTTACGTCGGCAAGGTGGCACGGACAGGCAAAATCACGTACATATACGTGATTTGCCTTCCGCGGGTGGGGGGTCCAATCGGACCCCCCCCCCGGTGCCTGAGGCGGTCGTCTTTTGTCCAGCGGCGATCAGAGGTGAGGGGGAGGCCATCCGTTCGTGGCCCCCCCCCTCGCGATCGCCGCCGGCCAATCACATCATTCCTTTGCTGCTGTATGCTAAACAGCAGCAAAGGAAATGATGTCATCTCTCCTCGGCTCGGTAATTTCCGTTCCGGCCCGAGGAGAGAAGACAGGTATGTGAGTGCACAACACTACAAACACACACACAGTAGAACATGCCAGGCACACAAAACACCCCGATCCCCCCCCTGTCACAAACTGACACCAAGCAGGTTTTTTTTTTTTTTTTTTCTGATTACTGCATTGGTGTCAGTTTGTGACAGTTACAGTGTTGGGACAGTTAGTATTACCCCCTTGTAGGTCTAGGATACCCCCCTAACCCCCCCTAATAAAGTTTTAACCCCTTGATCACCCCCTGTCACCAGTGTCGCTAAGCGATCATTTTTCTGATCGCTGTATTAGTGTCGCTGGTGACGCTAGTTAGGGACGTAAATATTTAGGTTCGCCGTCAGCGTTTTATAGCTACAGGGACCCCCATATACTATCTAATAAATGTTTTAACCCCTTGATTGCCCCCTAGTTAACCCTTTCACCACTGATCACCGTATAACTGTTACGGGTGACACTGGTTAGTTTGTTTATTTTTTATAGTGTCAGGGCACCCGCCGTTTATTACCGAATAAAGATTTAGCCCCCTGAACGCCCGGCGGTGATATGCGTCGCCCCAGGCAGCGTCAGATTAGCGCCAGTACCGCTAACACCCACGCACGCAGCATACGCCTCCCTTAGTGGTATAGTATCTGATCGGATCAATATCTGATCCGATCAGATCTATACTAGCGTCCCCAGCAGTTTAGGGTTCCCAAAAACGCAGTGTTAGCGGGATCAGCCCAGATACCTGCTAGCACCTGCGTTTTGCCCCTCCGCCCGGCCCAGCCCAGCCCACCCAAGTGCAGTATCGATCGATCACTGACACTTACAAAACACTTAACGCATAACTGCAGCGTTCGCAGAGTCAGGCCTGATCCCTGCGATCGCTAACAGTTTTTTTGGTAGTATTTTGGTGAACTGGCAAGCACCAGCCCCAAGCAGCGTCAGATTAGCGCCAGTACCGCTAACACCCACGCACGCACCGTACACCTCCCTTAGTGGTATAGTATCTGAACGGATCAATATCTGATCCGATCAGATCTATACTGGCGTCCCCAGCAGTTTAGGGTTCCCAAAAACGCAGTGTTAGCGGGATCAGCCCAGATACCTGCTAGCACCTGCATTTTGCCCCTCCGCCCAGCCCAGCCCACCCAAGTGCAGTATCGATTGATCACTGTCACTTACAAAACACTTAACGCATAACTGCAGCGTTCGCAGAGTCAGGCCTGATCCCTGCGATCGCTAACAGTTTTTTTGGTAGCTTTTTATTGAACTGGCAAGCGCCAGCGGCCTAGTACACCCCGGTCGTAGTCAAACCAGCACTGCAGTAACACTTGGTGACGTGGTGAGTCCCATAAGTGCAGTTCAAGCTGGTGAGGTGGCAAGCACAAGTAGTGTCCCGCTGCCACCAAGAAGACAAACACAGGCCCGTCGTGCCCATAATGCCCTTCCTGCTGCATTCGCCAATCCTAATTGGGAACCCACCGCTTCTGCAGCGCCCGTACTTCCCCCATTCACATCCCCAACCAAATGCAGTCGGCTGCATGAGAGGCATTTTCTTTATGTCCTCCCGAGTACCCCTACCCAACGAACCCCCAAAAAAGATGTCATGTCTGCAGCAAGCGCGGATATAGGCGTGACACCCACTATTATTGTCCCTCCTGTCCTGACAATCCTGGTCTTTGCATTGGTGAATGTTTTGAACGCTACCATTCATTAGTTGAGTATTAGCGTAGGGTACAGCATTGCACAGACTAGGCACACTTTCACAGGGTCTCCCAAGATGCCATTGCATTTTGAGAGACCCGAACCTGGAACCGGTTACCGTTATAAAAGTTAGTTACAAAAAAAGTATAAAAAAAAAAAAATATATATAAAATAAAAAAAAATAGTTGTCGTTTTATTGTTCTCTCTCTCTCTATTCTCTCTCTATTGTTCTGCTCTTTTATACTGTATTCTATTCTGCAATGTTTTATTGTTATTATGTTTTATCATGTTTGCTTTTCAGGTATGCAATTTTTTATACTTTACCATTTACTGTGCTTTATTGTTAACCATTTTTTTGTCTTCAGGTACGCAATTCACGACTTTGAATGGTTATACCAGAATGATGCCTGCAGGTTTAGGTATCATCTTGGTATCATTCTTTTCAGCCAGTGGTCGGCTTTCATGTAAAAGCAATCCTAGTGGCTAATTAGCCTCTAGACTGCTTTTACAAGCCGTGGGAGGGAAAGCCCCCCCCCCCCCACCGTCTTCCGTGTTTTTCTCTGGCTCTCCTGTCTCAACAGGGAACCTGAGAATGCAGCCGGTGATTCAGCCAGCTGACCATAGAGCTGATCAGAGACCAGAGTGGCTCCAAACATCTCTATGGCCTAAGAAACCGGAAGCTACGAGCATTTTATGACTTAGATTTCGCCGGATGTAAATAGCGCCATTGGGAAATTGGGGAAGCATTTTATCACACCGATCTTGGTGTCATCAGATGCTTTGAGGGCAGAGGAGAGATCTAGGGTCTAATAGACCCCAATTTTTTCAAAAAAGAGTACCTGTCACTACCTATTGCTATCATAGGGGATATTTACATTCCCCGAGATAACAATAAAAATGATAAAAAAAAAAAAATGAAAGGAACAGTTTAAAAATAAGATAAAAAAGCAAAAAAAATAATAAAGAAAAAAAAAAAAAAGCACCCCTGTCGCCCCCTGCTCTCGCGCTAAGGCGAACGCAAGCGGCGGTCTGTCGTCAAATGTAAACAGCAATTGCACCATGCATGTGAGGTATCACCGCGAAGGTCAGATCGAGGGCAGTAATTTTTGCAGTAGACCTCCTCTGTAAATCTAAAGTGGTAACCTGTAAAGGCTTTTAAAAATGTATTTATTTTGTTGCCACTGCACGTTTGTGCGCAATTTTAAAGCATGTCATGTTTGGTATCCATGTACTCGGCCTAAGATCATCTTTTTTATTTCATCAAACATTTGGGCAATATAGTGTGTTTTAGTGCATTAAAATTTAAAAAAGTGTGTTTTTTCCCCAAAAAATGCGTTTGAAAAATCGCTGCGCAAATACTGTGTGAAAAAAAAAAATGAAACACCCACCATTTTAATCTGTAGGGCATTTGCTTTAAAAAAATATATAATGTTTGGGGGTTCAAAGTAATTTTTTTGCAAAAAAAAATAACTTTTTCATGTAAACAATGAGTGTCAGAAAGGGCTTTGTCTTCAAGTGGTTAGAAGAGTTGGTGATGTGTGACATAAGCTTCTAAATGTTGTGCATGAAATGCCAGGACAGTTCAAAACCCCCCCAAATGACCCCATTTTGGAAAGTAGACACCCCAAGCTATTTGCTGAGAGGCATGTCGAGTCCATGGAATATTTTATATTGCGACACAAGTTGCGGGAAAGAGACAAATTTTTTTTTTTTTTTTTTTTTTTGCACAAAGTTGTCACTAAATGATATATTGCTCAAACATGCCATGGGAATATGTGAAATTACACCCCAAAATACATTCTGCTGCTTCTCCTGAGTACGGGGATACCACATGTGTGAGACTTTTTGGGAGCCTAGCCGCGTACGGGACCCCGAAAACCAAGCACCGCCTTCAGGCTTTCTAAGGGCGTGAATTTTTGATTTCACTCTTCACTGCCTATCACAGTTTCGGAGGCCATGGAAAGCCCAGGTGGCACAAACCCCCCCCAAATGACCCCATTTTGGAAAGTAGACACCCAAAGCTATTTGATGAGAGGTATAGTGAGTATTTTGCAGACCTCACTTTTTGTCACAAAGTTTTGAAAATTGAAAAAAGAAAAAATAAAAAGTTTTTTCTTGTCTTTCTTCATTTTCAAAAACAAATGAGAGCTGAAAAATACTCACCATGCCTCTCAGCAAATAGCTTGGGGTGTCTACTTTCCAAAATGGGGTCATTTGGGGGGGTTTTGTGCCACCTGGGCATTCCATGGCCTCCGAAACTGTGATAGGCAGTGAAGAGTGAAATCAAAAATTTACACCCTTAGAAATCCTGAAGGCGGTGCTTGGTTTTCGGGGCCCCGTACGCGGCTAAGCTCCCAAAAAGTCCCACACATGTAGTATCCCCATACTCAGGAGAAGCAGCTGAATGTATTTTGGGGTGCAATTCCACATAGGCCCATGGCCTGTGTGAGCAATATATCATTTAGTGACAACTTTTTGTAAATATTTTTTTTTTTCTTGTCATTATTCAATCACTTGGGACAAAAAAAATAAATATTCAATGGGTTCAACACGCCTCTCAGCAATTTCCTTGGGGTGTCTACTTTCCAAAATGGGGTCATTTGGGGGGGGTTTGTACTGCCCTGCCATTTTAGCACCTCAAGAAATGACATAGGCAGTCATAAACTAAAAGCTGTGTAAATTACAGAAAATGTACCCTAGTTTGTAGACGTTATAACTTTTGCGCAAACCAATAAATATATGCTTATTGACATTTTTTTTACCAAAGACATGTGGCCGAATACATTTTGGCCTAAATGTATGACTAAAATTTAGTTTATTGGATTTTTTTTATAACAAAAAGTAGAAAATATCATTTTTTTTCAAAATTTTCGGTCTTTTTCCGTTTATAGCGCAAAAAATAAAAACTGCAGAGGTGATCAAATACCATCAAAAGAAAGCTCTATTTGTGGGAAGAAAAGGACGCAAATTTCGTTTGGGTACAGCATTGCATGACCGCGCAATTAGCAGTTAAAGCGACGCAGTGCCAAATTGGAAAAAGACCTCTGGTCCTTAGGCAGCATAATGGTCCGGGGCTCAAGTGGTTAAAGCATGACATGTTTGGTATCTAATTACTCTGCGTACCAGTGGCGGCCCAACCATTAGGGGCGCATGGGCGTTGCCCCCCCCCCCATCCATGCATCCGGCCCCCTGATCTACATACAGGGCGCCGCATGCATGGATTCCAATGGAGGGAGTGGTTTTTTTTTGAAGCACGTGATTAGAGCCAGAGGTTTTAATAGGCTTCAGAAAAGGGTGGTGTCGGGGCGCAGAGCACTGCGCCCCGAGCCAACCCAGTTGTGTGACAATAGCAAATGAATATTCGCTATTTTCACACTGAATCTCCTCCCTGCCAATCAGGAAGTTTCCGGATTGGCCAAAACGCCAGGCGATCCTATTGGACATCGAGGAGAAGGAGGGAGTAGGAGGGAGGAGAGAGGAGAGCACAGCCAGAGGAGAAGAACGACCGACCCACCAGCCGTCACTGTGACCATGGATGGCTCACCCGCATCGGCTCAGCCATCTGGCACTCGGACAGGGGAAGGAGGGGAGATCATAGTCATCGCGGGCAGGTGAGGAGGTCGTCCGTCTCGTGGGGTGGGGGAATGTCGAATGTGTTCCCTGCATTCTCCGCATTCTTTGAATTATTGAGCACCAGCCGCCACTGCTGCGTACCATCATCTTTTATATTTTACCTAACAATTGGGTATTGTATTGTGTTTTTGCACATTACAATTCATTAAAGTGTATTTTTTCAAAAAAATATAAATCATCAGTTAAATTATCAATCAGACAATTGTGTGACATAAAAATATGCAACACCCACTATTTTATTCTTTAGGGCATCTACTTAAAAACATATATAATGTTTGGGGTTCTAAGGCCTCTTGCACATTGCAGCTTGAAAAAGCTCGGTACAGCTTATTTTTTTACTGAGCTAAAATACAGCCCAGTAATTGTAATGTGCCTTTGCACACAGGCGTGTAAACAAGCACTGTGACGGGAGTCACTTTGGGCGGGGGGCTTTTAGAACCCAGCTTACCTTGGAGAGCTCTGGAAACTCCTTGTCCAGCTCCCCCGGCTCCTTCTATGTCACCCTGTGTTTATTAGGGGCACAGGGTGACCAACAACCCCAGTCGGGCCGTGTATTCTTCAGTAAAAAAATAGAAAAATCTACATTTTTGGTCAGTAATTTACGCCACGTGCACACAGATGCGTGTGTATACACTTATATTGTGAACACGAGAATACATTTGCGCGTATGAAAATACGCAAAATTGCACAAACGCATATGATAACACCACCCTCATATGGTATATTGTTGGCAACATAATCCAGCTCAGTCGTCTAATTCTTCTCTTGCAGTTAAATCTCCAGGACCAGACCCTGCTGACCGAGATCCACCAGCTGCAGGAGGAGGTTGGCTTTGGTGACCCGTCTTTCTAACGTCGCCCCATGCCTTGTGATGGAGCTCCCCTCACTTTGAAGCATCAGTTGGAGCTGAATGGGCATTTGTTATTCACCTTAATACCATAGTGAGACATTTTCCTGTGAAGATAACCAATCACAGAGGAAGACCGAGACCCTGAATTAGACATATTTAAAGGGATTTATGGTTCAACTCAAAATAAAATCCTTATTGTGGATCACTTACACCTCTTTGTCAACTGTGGGATTCCTCTTTAGTCCACAGAAACTAAAGGGAGCAATCATGATGGGTTGAAGCAGCCCCCAGGCTTTTTATAGTTCTAAAAAACAACGAGAAACCTTAGAGTTCTCAGCTCCGCCCGCCTGTCACCGCCACAAGGAGGTCTCATCTTCATTAGTGTACAATGCAATTGATTATTAAATAGAGAAGATATCTGGAAGAGTAAGAATTTACTTTGAGGGCAAAACCGAGTATTTCAGTGTTATCCTTGAGTGATATTAGAAACTGGGTGGTCAAGCCCTCCCATGTCCACCCATAACGGAAATATCATATCTGGTGGGACTAATCCTTTATAGATGAATTTCAGGTATGGCTTTGTGCATGGTTACATTGATCCAGCTTGGACCACTATAACCATGCATATAACATACTTGTGGGATTCCTGTGGAAGGTAACGATGACTGTAGTATACACCATGATCTCCACTATCTTCTTGGTCCTCTACTGAGTGGTTGCTCTGCTGCATTGGGAACACTGGAGGTTGCATGCTTGGTAAAGGTGCCATTTACAGAACGTCTTGCATTTTGAATGCAAGGAGTTCTGTGATTGGACAAAGTGCAGAAGGTGGGGTGGTGACATCACAATCTCCACCTCGTCCAATCAGAGAATGCTTTGGGCATTGAATCTGGAAGATAACTTCCACAGGGATCACACAGATCTGGCATATGCATACTTGCAATGACTAAACCAAATTGTAACCCCCTGAAGGGACTTTAGAGGCACTATGTCACACAAACTGATTAAAAAGCATATTAACAATTGTATTGTAATACAAAACCAAATATATTAAAAACATGATACAGCTTGCAGAAGAACATATCACAAAGCACTGTCATACTGTAGATGATGCAAACTTGTATGATGCATCTCCATTCATCTCCAATCATCCAGCGCGTTTCAGAGATATACAACTCCTTCTTCAGGGGTGTAAAGTATATCTCATCTCTATAATACAATTGGAATGGTATTATACAACATATACAGAAGCATATGTCTAGAGCCACACATTAATGTTCTTTACACACACATGAACTTTAATGGCATTCCAGTCTTAGTCCGTAGGGTTCAATATTGAGTTGGCCCACGCTTTGCAGCTATAATAGCTTCAACTCTTCTGGGAAGGCTGTCCACAAGGTTTAGGAGTGTGTATATGGGAATGTTTGACCATTCTTTCAGAAGCGCATTTGTGAGGTCAGACACTGATGTTGGATGAGAAGGCCTGGATTGCAGTCTCCACTCTAATTAATCCGAAAGGTGTTCTATCGGGTCAAGTTCCTCCAGCCCAAAACTCGCTCATCCATGTCTTTATGGACCTTGCTTTGTGCACTGGTCCAAATCATTTGGTGGAGAAGGGATTATGGTGTGTGGTTGTTTTCAGGGGTTTGGGCTTGGCCCCTTAGTTCCAGTGAAGGGAACTCTTAAGGCATCAGCATACCAAGATATTTTTCACAATTTCATGCTCCCGACTTTGTGGGAACAGTTTGGGGACATGGATGAGCGAGTTTGGGGTGGAGGAACTTGATTGGCCTGCCTCAACCCAATAGAACACCTTTGGGATGAATTAGAGCGGAGACAGTGAGCCAGGCCGTCTCGTCCAACATCAGTGCCTGACCTCACAAATGCACTTCTGGAAGAATGGTCAAACATTCCCATAGACACACTCCTAAACCTTGTGGACAGCCTTCCCACATTGCTGGTGGGGTGGGAGAGGAGACACAGGCATGGCCGCATAGCAGTAGGTGAGATGTGACCGTGGTCTGTGGTAGGCCAAATCTGCCCCAATCCTGCCTCCTAACACATACCCCCTATTTCCTCCTCCTAGCACAAATCCCCCTTCCAATTCCTCCTTATAGCACAAATACCCCCCTCCCCTACCATTACTCTTTCCAGCATAAACAGCCCCCCATCATCCTCCGCCACAAGCCCCACCCCCTCCAATCTTAGAGGAGTAGTGAGGAGGTGCGGAATGTGGGAAGGGGACGGGTAATTAAGCCGCATACTGTTTGAGCTAAGAGCGATCCTGTGTAATCCGCTCTATAGAGGAGCGCTCTACTAACAGGATGGAAGAGAGCACAGAGATCCCGCAGCTCCTCCTGACTCTTTTCTGTCTGCTGCTGACACTTCTCCTGTCCCCCGCCCCTTGTCCCAGCTCTGAGTACGGAGATTGGGGAGAAGCTCTGCAGCCACAATGTCCATGGTGGGGGGGCCACAACTGAAATCTGGGAAAAATATATATACAGCAATTGTTTCTGGTTCACCTAATATTATTGTTATTTATAAAGCACCAACATATGGTGCAGCACTGTACATAATACATATACAAGTTCTATGACATAATAATCATATCGATAAATAATAAAGACCTTTATGACTAAGCCAGGGCGAAACGCGTCGGGGAGGGCGGTCTTTGGAGGAGCCGAGGCTGAGACCACTTCTTCGACCCCTTTCACACTGGGGCATTTTGCGGGCGCTATAACGCTAAAAATAGCACCTGCAAAGCACCCTGAAAGAGCCGCTGCCGTGTCTCCAATGTGAAAGCCCTGAGGGCTTTCACACTGAAGTGGTGCGCTGGCAGGACGCTAAAAAAAGTCCTGCTAGCAGCATCTTTGGAGCGGTGGTTTTAACCCTTTCTTGGCCGCTGGCAGGGGGGGTAAAAGCGCCCCGCTAGCGGCTGAATAGCGATGCGAAATTGATGGTAAAGCTCCGCTAAAAATAGCGCCATTTTTCCACCGACACACCCACCGCCCCAGTGTGAAAGGGGTCTTCTAGTTATCACACACTTAGCTGTCAGTGTGCAGCGCCTTCACATTGTACATTTAGCATGCCCTTTGGATGAGCATTTCCGATGCCACTACCCTAGACATTACTGCACCACCTCATATGACTGGAGGTTTATATATCCTAGACATTGCTGTACCACCTCATATGACTGGAGGTTTATATATCCTAGACATTGCTGCACCACCTCATATGACTGGAGGTTTATATACCCTAGACATTGCTGCACCACCTCATATGACTGGAGATTTATATGCCCTAGACAATACTGCACCACCTCTTATGACTGTAGGTTTATATACCCTAGACATTACTGCACCACCTCATATGACTGGAGATTTATATAAGCTAGACATTACTGCACCACCTCATATGACTGGAGATTTATATAAGCTAGACATTACTGCACCCAGGCCCGGATTTACACCCTTTGCCGCCCCAAGGCCGGGTCCTTCAATACCCCCCCCCCCACACACACACACACACACACACCACACCATCATTCTCGTCCTTTATCGATGACTGTTACAATAGATCAATTAAAAACATATCTCCACTATATACTCCCCTCTATCATTCTCTATATACTCCCCCCTCTATCATCTCTATATACTCCCCTCTATCGTCTCTATATATATCCCTCTATCATCTCTATATACAGGTATACAGGCAGGCCAGGATGGTATACAGGCAGGCCAGGACGGTATACAGGCAGGCCAGGACGGTATACAGGCAGGCCAGGACGGTATACAGGCAGGTCAGGACAATATAAAGGCAGGCTAGAACGGTATACAGGCAGGCTAGGACGGTATACAGGCAGGCTAGGACGATATACAGGCAGGCTAGGATGGTATACAGGCAGGCCAGGACAATATACAGGCAGGCTAGGACAATATACAGGTAGGCCAGGACGGTATACACGCAGCCCAGTACGATATACAGGCAGGCTAGGACGGTATACAGGCAGGCTAGGACGGTATACAGGCAGGCTAGGACGGTATACAGGCAGGCTAGGACGGTATACAGGCAGGCCAGGACAATATACAGGCAGGCTAGGATGGTATACAGGCAGGCCAGGACAATATACAGGCAGGCCAGGACAATATACAGGCAGGCTAGGACGGTATACAGGCAGGCCAGGACAATATACAGGCAGGCTAGGACGGTATACAGGCAGACTAGGACAGTATACAGGCAGGCTAGGACAATATGCAGGCAGGCTAGGACGGTATGCAGGCAGGCTAGGATGGTATGCAGACAGGCTAGAACAGTATACAGGCAGGATAGGACGATATACAGGCAGGCTAGGACAGTATACAGGCAGGCTAGGACGATATACAGGCAGGCCAGGACGGTATACAGGCAAGCTAGGACGGTATGCAGGCAGGCTAGGACGGTATGCAGGCAGGCCAGGACGGTATGCAGGCAGGCCAGGACGGTATGCAGGCAGGTCAGGACGGTATGCAGGCAGGCCAGGACGGTATGCAGGCAAGCTAGGACGGTATGCAGGCAGGCTAGGACGGTATGCAGACAGGCTAGAACAGTATACAGGCAGGATAGGACGATATACAGGCAGGCTAGAATGGTATACAGGCAGGCTAGGACGGTATACAGGCAGGCTAGGACGGTATACAGGCAGGCCAGGACGGTATACAGGCAGGCCAGGACGGTATACAGGCAGGCTAAGACGGTATACAGGCAGGCCAGGATGGTATACAGGCAGGCCAGGACGGTATACAGGCAGGCCAGGACGGTATACAGGCAGGCCAGGACGGTATACAGGCAGGCTAGGACAATATACAGGCAGGCTAGGACGGTATACAGGCAGGCTAGGACGGTATGCAGACAGGCTAGAACGGTATACAGGCAGGCTAGAACTGTATACAGGCAGGCTAGGACGGTATACAGGCAGGCCAGGACGGTATACAGGCAGGATAGGACGATATACAGGCAGGCTAGGACAGTATACAGGCAGGCTAGAACAGTATACAGGCAGGCTAGGACGATATACAGGCAGGCCAGGACGGTATACAGGCAGGCCAGGACGGTATACAGGCAAGCTAGGACGGTATACAGGCAGGCTAGGATGGTATACAGGCAGGCTAGGACAATATACAGGCAGGCTAGGACGGTATACAGGCAGGCTAGGACGGTATGCAGACAGGCTAGAATGGTATACAGGCAGGCTAGAACTGTATACAGGCAGGCTAGGACGGTATACAGGCAGGCCAGGACGGTATACAGGCAGGATAGGACGATATACAGGCAGGCTAGGACAGTATACAGGCAGGCTAGAACAGTATACAGGCAGGCTAGGACGATATACAGGCAGGCCAGGACGGTATACAGGCAGGCCAAGACGGTATACAGGCAGGCTAGAATGGTATACAGGCAGGCTAGAACTGTATACAGGCAGGCTAGGACGGTATACAGGCAGGCCAGAACGGTATACAGGCAGGCTAGGATGGTATACAGGCAGGCCAGGACGGTATACAGGCAAGCTAGGATGGTATACAGGCAGGCTAAGACGATATACAGGCAGGCCAGGACGGTATACAGGCAGGCTAGGACGGTATACAGGCAGGCTAGGACGATATACAGGCAGGCTAGGACAGTATACAGGCAGGCTAGAACAGTATACAGGCAGGCTAGGACGATATACAGGCAGGCTAGGACGGTATACAGGCAGGCCAGGACGGTATACAGGCAGGCTAGGACGGTATACAGGCAGGCTAGAATGGTATACAGGCAGGCTAGGACTGTATACAGGCAGGCTAGGACGGTATACAGGCAGGCCAGAACGGTATACAGGCAAGCCAGGACGGTATACAGGCAGGCTAAGACGATATACAGGCAGGTCAGGACGGTATACAGGCAGGCTAGGACGGTATACAGGCAGGCCAGGACAATATACAGGCAGGCTAGGACGGTATACAGGCAGGCTAGGACAGTATACAGGCAGGCTAGGACAATATACAGGCAGGCTAGGACGGTATAGAGGCAGGCTAGGACGGTATGCAGACAGGCTAGAACAGTATACAGGCAGGATAGGAGGGTATACAGGCAGGCTAGGACAGTATACAGGCAGGCTAGAACGGTATACAGGCAGGCCAGGACGGTATACAGGCAAGCTACGACGGTATACAGGCAGGCTAGGACGGTATACAGGCAGGCTAGGACGGTATACAGGCAGGCTAGAACGGTATACAGGCAGGCTAGAACGGTATACAGGCAGGCTAGGACGGTATACAGGCAAGCTAGGAAGGTATACAGGCAGGCTAAGACGATATACAGGCAGGCCAGGACGGTATACAGGCAAGCTAGGACAGTATACAGGCAGGCTAAGACGATATACAGGCAGGCCAGGACGGTATACAGGCAGGCCAGGACGATATACAGGCAGGCCAGGACGATATACAGGCAGGCTAGGACGGTATACAGGCAGGCCAGGACGGTATACAGGCAAGCTAGGACGGTATACAGGCAGGCTAAGACGGTATACAGGCAGGCCAGGACGGTATACAGGCAGGCCAGGGCGGTATACAGGCAGGCCAGGACGATATACAGGCAGGCTAGGACGATATACAGGCAGGCTAGAATGGTATACAGGCAGGCTAGGACGGTATACAGGCAGGCTAGGAGGGTATATAGACAGGCTAGGACGGTATACAGGCAGGCTAGGATGGTATACAGGCAGGCCAGGACAATATACAGGCAGGCCAGGACGGTACACAGGCAGGCCAGGACGGTACACAGGCAGGCCAGGACGGTACACAGGCAGGCCAGAATGGTATACAGGCAGGCTAGAACGGTATACAGGCAGGCTAGGACGGTATACAGGCAAGCTAGGAAGGTATACAGGCAGGCTAAGACGATATACAGGCAGGCCAGGACGGTATACAGGCAAGCTAGAATGGTATACAGGCAGGCTAGGACGCTATACAGGCAGGCTAGGACGCTATACAGGCAGGCTAGGACGGTATACAGGCAGGCCAGGACAATATACAGGCAAGCTAGGATGGTATACAGGCAGGTTAAGACTATATACAGGCAGGCTAAGACGATATACAGGCAGGCCAAGACGGTATACAGGCAGGCCAGGACGGTATACAGGCAGGCCAGGACGGTATACAGGCAGGCCAGGACGGTATACAGGCAGGCTAGGAGGGTATATAGACAGGCCAGGACGGTATACAGGCAAGCTAGGACGGTATACAGGCAGGCCAGGACGGTATACAGGCAGGCCAGGACGGTATACAGGCAGGCCAGGACGGTATACAGGCAGGCCAGGACGGTATACAGGCAAGCTAGGACGGTATACAGGCAGGCCAGGACGGTATACAGGCAGGCCAGGAGGGTATACAGGCAGGCCAGGAGGGTATACAGGCAGGCCAGGAGGGTATACAGGCAGGCCAGGAGGGTATACAGGCAGGCCAGGACGGTATACAGGCAAGCCAGGACGGTATACAGGCAGGCTAAGACGGTATACAGGCAGGCCAGGACGGTATACAGGCAGGCCAGGACGGTATACAGGCAGGCCAGGACGGTATACAGGCAGGCCAGGAGGGTATACAGGCAGGCTAGGACGGTATACAGGCAGGCCAGGACAATATACAGGCAGGCTAGGACGGTATACAGGCAGGCCAGGACGGTATACAGGCAAGCTAGGACGGTATACAGGCAGGCTAAGACGGTATACAGGCAGGCCAGGACGGTATACAGGCAGGCCAGGACGGTATACAGGCAGGCCAGGACGGTATACAGGCAGGCCAGGACGGTATACAGGCAGGCTAGGAGGGTATATAGACAGGCTAGGACGGTATACAGGCAGGCCAGGACAATATACAGGCAGGCTAGAACAATATGCAGGCAGGCTAGGATGGTATACAGGCAGGCTAGGACGGTATACAGGCAGGCCAGGACGGTATACAGGCAGGCCAGGACGGTATACAGGCAGGCTAGGAGGGTATATAGACAGGCTAGGACGGTATACAGGCAGGCCAGGACAATATACAGGCAGGCTAGAACAATATGCAGGCAGGCTAGGATGGTATACAGGCAGGCTAGGACGGTATACAGGCAGGCCAGGACAATATACAGGCAGGCTAGGACGGTATACAGGCAGGCTAGGACGGTATACAGGCAGGCCAGGACAATATACAGGCAGGCTAGGACAATATACAGGCAGGCTAGAACAATATGCAGGCAGGCTAGGACGGTACAAGAAAAGGACAATTCCATAGCTCAACTCACCAAACAGTCTGCTGACCAACCAAATTTACCTGTCTAACCGTATGTTAAAAGCAGGGGTTTAGTTAGCACACATTTGCAAACGCATGTGAAAGCTGCAAGGCCTCGTCAAGGCACCCTGTATTACTTGCAGTCCTAACACTAAATTTATAAGTGTCTCCACAGTGGAAGCACATGCATTGAATGGATAGGTGTGAGACAGGTGAGCCAGGAGGCCGCCCTAGCCCCCTTAAAGGGACAGGACACACACTGGACACCCAGCAATAGCAGCAGAGGCGTCCAGTGTGTCCCCGACCCAAATATACAAACGGTAACAAGACACTGGTCACCGCCCACACCCATAACTGGCCTTCACAGTAAGGAGCACATGGAGGGCATATACATACAAGAAAAGGACAATTCCATAGCTCAACTCACCAAACAGTCTGCTGACCAACCAAATTTACCTGTCTAACCGTATGTTAAAAGCAGGGGTTTAGTTAGCACACATTTGCAAACGCATGTGAAAGGCTAGGACGGTATACAGGCAGGCTAGGACGGTATACAGGCAGGCCAGGACAATATACAGGCAGGCTAGGACGGTATACAGGCAGGCTAGGATGGTATACAGGCAGGCTAGGACGGTATACAGGCAGGCTAGGACGGTATACAGGCAGGCTAGGACGGTATACAGGCAGGCTAGGAGGGTATATAGACAGGTTAGAACAGTATACATTCAGGCTAGGACGGTATATAGGCAGGCTAGGACGGTATATAGGCAGGCTAGGAGGGTATATAGACAGGTTAGAACAGTATATAGGCAGGCTAGGACGGTATACAGGCAGGCTAGGACGGTATACAGGCAGGCTAGGACGGTATACAGGCAGGCTAGGACAGTATATAGGCAGGCTAGGAGGGTATATAGACAGGTTAGAACAGTATACATTCAGGCTAGGATGGTATACAGGCAGGCTAGGACAGTATATAGGCAGGCTAGGAGGGTATATAGTCAGGTTAGAACAGTATACAGGCAGGCTAGGGTGGTATACAGGCAGGCTAGGACGGTATACAGGCAGGCTAGGACGGTATATAGGCAGGCTAGGAGGGTATATAGACAGGTTAGAACAGTATATAGGCAGGCCAGGACGGTATACAGGCAGGCTAGGACGGTATACAGGCAGGCTAGGAC